>NW_023003246.1:0-675 GCF_900245975.1 Drosophila guanche | reverse complement strand
CAAGTTTTTAAAGTCAAAATTTCGAAAAAAAAATCTCACAACAATCAACATTTTTGCATTTTAAAGCTTTACCCAGACGGTAGGCCAAAACCACACAGAGTTTGGATCCATTTTACAGCAGTATCAATCAACTTTTCAGATAATCAAAGTTTTTTGCAACCAGATCTAAGATACTTAAGTTATGTGAAAAAACAAACCGAAACCTCTGAAAAAACCTTAAACTTAAAATAACTTCCTTAATAAATTCTTAAAAAACAAGTTCTGCCATAGAAAATAAACCCGTGTTTTCAAAGTCAAAATTTCGTACAAAATACATCACAAAAATCAACATTTTTGCATTTCAAAGCTTTACTTAGACGGCAGGCCAAAACCACACAGAGTGTGGATCCATTTTATGACAGAATCAATCAACTTTTCAGATAATCAAAGTTTTTTACAACCACATCTAAGATACTTAAGTTATGTGAAAAAACAAGCCGCAACCTCTGAAAAAATCTTAAACTTAAAATAACTTCCTTAATAAGTTCTTAAAAAACAAGTTCTGCAATAGAAAATAAACCCGAGTTTTTAAAGTAAAAATTTCGAGAACAAAAAATCTCACAACAATCAACATTTTTGCATTTCAAAGCTTTTCCGAGATGGTAGGCCAAAACCACAAACAGTTTGGATCCATTT
>NW_023003245.1:0-675 GCF_900245975.1 Drosophila guanche | reverse complement strand
TTTAGTTTAAGGTTTTTTCAGAGGTTTCGGTTTGTTTTTTCACATAACTTAAGTATCTTAACTGTGGTTGTAAAAAACTTTGATTATCTGAAAAGTTGATTGACACTGCTATAAAATGGATCCAAACTCTGAGTGGTTTTGGCCTACCGTCTCGAAAAGCTTTGAAATGCAAAAATGTGGATTGTTGTGAGATTTTTTTTTTCGAAATTTTGACTTTAAAAACTCGGGAAAAGTTGGTTTTATTTTCTATGGCAGAACTTGTTTTTTAAGAACTAGCAATTTTGTAAATTTTAGTTTAAAGTTTTTTTAGAGGTTGCGGTTCGTTTTTTCACATAACTTAAGTATCTTAATTTTGGTTTTAAAAACCCTTGATTATCTGAAAAGTTGATTGATACTGCTATTAAATGGATCCAAACTTTTCGTGGTTTTGGCCTACCGTCTCGGAAAAGCTTTGAAATGCAAAAATGTGGATTGTTGTGAGATTTTTTTTTTTCGAAATTTTGACTTTAAAAACTTGGGAAAAGTTGGTTTTATTTTCTATGGCAGAAGTTGTTTTTTAAGAACTAGCAATTTTGTAAATTTTAGTTTAAAGTTTTTTTAGAGGTTGCGGTTCGTTTTTTCACATAACTTAAGTATCTTAATTTTGGATGTAAAAAACTTTGATTATCTGAAAAG
>NW_023003244.1:0-675 GCF_900245975.1 Drosophila guanche | reverse complement strand
GTTGATTTTTGTGAGGTATTTTTTACAAAATTTTGATTTTAAAAATTCGGGATAAGTCGGGTTTATTTTCTATGGAAGAACTTTTCTTTTAAAAATTTTCAAAGTTTGTTATTTTTTTGTTTAAGGTTTTTTAGAAGTAGCGGTTTGTTTTTTCACATAACTTAACCATCTTAGACCTGGTTGTAAAGAACTTTGATTATCTGAAAAGTTGATTGATACTGCTATAAAATGGATCCAAACTCTGTGTTATTTTGGCCTACCGTCTCGGTTAAGCTTTGAAATGCAAAAATGCTTAATGTTGTGAGATTTTTTGTTTTCGAAATTTGTACTTTAAAAATTCGGGAAAACTTTGATTATCTGAAAAGTCTATAAATACTGCTATAAAATGGATCCAAACTCTTTGTGGTTTTGGCCTACCCTCGCGGTTAAGCTTTAAAATGCAAAAATGCTTATTGTTGTGAGATTTTTTGTTTTCTAAATTTTTACTTTAAAAACTCAAAAAAAGTCGGGTTTATTTTCTATGGCAGAACTTTTTTTTAAAGAACTTATTAAGGAAGTAATTTTTAGTTTAAGGTTTTTTTAGAAGTTGCGGTTTGTTTTTTTTTTCATAACTTAAGTATTTTTGATCTGGTTGCAAAAAACTTTAATTATTAGAAAAGTCGGGTTTATTTTCTA
>NW_023003243.1:0-675 GCF_900245975.1 Drosophila guanche | reverse complement strand
TTGTTCGATATTCTTACTTTAAAAACTCGGGAAAAGTCGTTTTTATTTTCTATGGCAGAACTTGTTTTTTAGGAACTCATTAAGGATGTCATTTTTAGTTTAAGGTTTTTTCAGAGGTTGCGTTTTGTTTTTTCACATAACTTAAATATCTTAATTTTGGTTGTAAAAAACTTTAAATATCTGAAAAGCTGATTGATACTGCTATAAAATGGATCCAAACTCTGTGTGGTTTTGGCCTACCGTCTCGGTTAAGCTTTAAAATGCAAAAATGCTTATTGTTGTGAGATTTTTTGTTTTCGAAATTTTTACTTTAAAAACTCAAAAAAAGTCGGGTTTATTTCCTATGGCAGAACTTTTTTTTAAGAACTTATTAAGGAAGTAATTTTTAGTTTAAGGTTTTTTTTAGAGGTTGCGGTTTGTTTTTTTTTTCATAACTTAAGTATTTTTGATCTGGTTGCAAAAAACGTTGATTATTAGAAAAGTCGGGTTTATTTTCTATGGAAGAACTTGTTTTTTCAAGAACTTATTAATGATGTAATTTTTAGTTTAAGGTATTTTCAGAGGTTGCGGTTTGTATCTTAATTGTGGTTGTAAAAAACTTTGATTATCTGAAAAGTTGATTGATACTGCTATAAAATGGATCCAAACTCTGTGTGGTTTTGGCCTACCGTCTGG
>NW_023003242.1:0-675 GCF_900245975.1 Drosophila guanche | reverse complement strand
TAGGTGAAGCTTTGAAATGCAAAAATGTTGATTGTTGTGAGATTTTTATTGTCGAAATATTGACTTTAAAAACTCGGGAACAGTTGGGTTTATTTTCTATGGCAGAACTTTTCTTTTAAGAATTTTCAAAGTTTGTACTTCTTTTGTTTAAGGTTTTTTCAGAAGTAGCGGTTTGTTTTTTCACTTAACTTAAGTATCTAAGATCTGGTTGCTAGAAACTTTGATTATCTGAAAAGCTGATTAATACTGCTATAAAATGGATCCAAACTCTGTGTGGTTTTGGCCTACCGTCTAGGTTAAGCTTTGAAATGCAAAAATGTTGATTTTTGTGAGATTTTTATTGTCGAAATATTGACTTTAAAAACTCGGGAACATTATTGTTTATTTTCTATGGCAGAACTTTTTTTTAGGAACTTATTAAAGATGTAATTTTTAATTTAAGGTTTTTTCAGAGGTTTCGGTCTGTTTTTTCGCAGAACTAAAGTATCTTAGATCTGGTTGCAAAAAACTTTGATTATCTAAAAGTTGATTGATACTGCTAAAAAATTGATCCAAACTGTGTGTGGTTTTGGCCTACCGTCTGGGTAAAGCTTTGAAATGCAAAAATGTTGGTTGTTGTGAGATTTTTATTGTCGAAATATTGACTTTAAAAACTCCGGAACATTAGGGTTTATT
>NW_023003241.1:0-675 GCF_900245975.1 Drosophila guanche | reverse complement strand
TTGACTTTAAAAACTCGGGAACAGTTGGGTTTATTTTCTATGGTAGAACTTTTTTTAGGAACTTATTAAAGATGTCATTTTTAGTTTAAGGTTTTTTTAGAAGTAGCGGTTTGTTTTTTCACATAACTTAAGTATCTTAGATCTGGTTGCAAAAAACTTTGATTATCTTAAAGTTGATTGATACTGCTAAAAAATTGATCCAAACTGTGTGTGGTTTTGGCCTACCGCCTGGGTAAAGCTTTGAAGTTCAAAAATGTTGATTGTTGTGAGATTTTTATTGTCGAAATATTGACTTTAAGAACTCGGGAACAGTCGGGTTTATTTTCTATGGCAGAACTTTTTTTAGGAACTTATTAAAGATGTAATTTTTAGTTTAAGGGTTTTTCAGAGGTTGCGGTCTGTTTTTTTACATAACTTAAGTATCTTAGATCTGGTTGCAAAAAACTTTGATTATCTTAAAGTTGATTGATACTGCTAAAAAATTGATCCAAACTGTGTGTGGTTTTGGCCTACCGCCTGGGTAAAGCTTTGAAGTTCAAAAATGTTGATTGTTGTGAGATTTTTATTGTCGAAATATTGACTTTAAGAACTCGGGAACAGTCGGGTTTATTTTCTATGGTAGAACATTTTTTTGGAACTTATTAAAGATCTAATTTTTAGTTTAAGGGTTTTTCA
>NW_023003240.1:0-675 GCF_900245975.1 Drosophila guanche | reverse complement strand
TGGCCTACCGTCTGGGTAAAGCTTTGAAATGCAAACATGTTGATTTTTGTGAGGTATTTTTTACGAAATTTTGACTTTAAAAATTCGGGAAAAGTCGGGTTTATTTTCTATGGAAGAACTTTTCTTTTAAAAATTGTCAAGGTTTTTTACTTTTTTGTTTAAGGTTTTTTAGAAGTAGCGGTTTGTTTTTTCACATAACTTAACCATCTTAGACCTGGTTGTAAAGAACTTTGATTACTTTGATTTTTCATAGATTGCGGTTTGTTTTTTCACATAACTTAAGTATCTTAATTTTGGTTTTAAAAAACTTTGATTATCTGAAAAGTTGATTGATACTGCTATAAAATGAATCCAAACTGTTTGTGGATTTGGCCTACCGCCTGGGTAAGGATTTGAAATGCAAAAATGTTGATTGTTGTGAGATTTTTTGTTTTCGATATTCTTACTTTAAAAACTCGTGAAAAGTCGGGTTTATTTTCTATGGCAGAACTTGTTTTTTAGGAGCTTATTAAGGATGTAATTTTTAGTTTAAGGTTTTTTCAGAGGTTGCGTTTTGTTTTTTCACATAACTTAAATATCTTAATTTTGGTTGTAAAAAACTTTAATTATCTGAAAAGTTGATTGATACTGCTATAAAATGGATCCAAACTCTGTGTGGTTTTGGCCTACCGTCTC
>NW_023003239.1:0-675 GCF_900245975.1 Drosophila guanche | reverse complement strand
GCCTAACTATTTTACCCCTCCAAAAGCTGTGTATGAGAGAGCTAAGAAGGTTCTCGAAGGGCTAGCCGTAAGCTATGTTTGCAGAGAGAAAAGCTCACATGTGAACGGTGCTCGCACATGCAATTTCGAAAGAGAGAGCTTTTCAAGATAACAGCTTCTGATCTTGCATGTGGGCTCTCGCTGGAATGCGTACAGTGGGAGAGGTTCAATATTTTCTGGATAAAATTAGAAGACTGTTCCCAAAAAAAAAAAAAAACAGACATTCTAACCTTTTGTCTTGGTCTGCAACCTTCACACCCCCCCGCCAAATTTTATCTTAGGGTTTTGACCAAAGATAAAACTGAAACAACAACAAGGAAGGGTGCAGACTTTTGTCTCTAGTTACCAAATATCCTTAATGTGAAATTTCCCCAGCTCTTTACCGTTCAAGTCTTCCAGTAGATAAATCAGTTGGCCACATTTCTGCTTTACGCGAACCTTCACTCCAACTGGAGCTAGTTTAGCGTTAACGTTATTGGACGCGCTACTCAAAGAAAAATTTCTCTTTATTACTTCTTGACCTACCTCAAACGAACGAGGCTTGGATCTCAGGTCGTAAGTGCGTTGATTTCTCTTGTAAGCTTTTGTCAGGTGTTTCTCGATGTTTGAGCGAATCTTCTGAAATTCGTCAGCTCT
>NW_023003238.1:0-675 GCF_900245975.1 Drosophila guanche | reverse complement strand
TTTGAAATGCAAAAATGTTGATTGTTGTGAGATTTTTTTTTCTCGAAATTTTGACTTTAAAAACTCGGGAAAAGTTGGTTCTATTTTCTATGGCAGAACTTGTTTTTTAAGAACTAGCAATTTTGTAATTTTTAGTTTAAGGTTTTTTCAGAGGTTGCGGTTTGTTTTTTCACATAACTTAAGTATCTTAATTTTGGTTTTAAAAAACTTTGATTATCTGAAAAGTTGATTGATACTGCTATAAAATGGATCCAAACTCTGAGTGGTTTTGGCCTACCGTCTGGATAAAGCTTTAAAATGCAAGAATGTTCATTTTTGTGAGGTATTTTGTACGAAATTTTGACTTTAAAAACTCGAATTTTTTTTCTATGGCAGAACTTGTTTTTTAAGAACTTATTAAGAAAGTAATTTTAAGTTTAAGGTTTTTTCAGAGGTTGCGGTTTAATTTTTTACATAACTTAAGTATCTTAATTTTGGTTGTAAAAAACTTTGATTATCTGAAAAGTTGATTGATACTGCTATAAAATGGATCCAAACTGTGTGGTATTGGCCTACCGTCTGGGTAAAGCTTTGAAATGCAAAAATGTTGTTTGATGTGAGATTTTTTTTTCGATATTTTTACTTTAAAAACTCGGGAAAAGTCGGGTTTATTTTCTATGGCAGAACTTGTTTTTT
>NW_023003237.1:0-675 GCF_900245975.1 Drosophila guanche | reverse complement strand
AAAATGGATCCAAACTGTGTGGTTTTGGCCTACAGTCTGGGTAAAGCTTTGAAATGCAAAAATATTGATTTTTGTGATGTATTTTGTACGAAATTTTTACTTTAAAAACTCGAGTTTATTTTCTATGGCAGAACTTGTTTTTTAAGATCTTTTTAAGGAAGTAATTTTAAGTTGAAGGTTCTTTTCAGAGGTTGCGGTTCGTTTTTTTCACATAACCTAAGTATCTTAATTTTGGTTGTAAAAAACTTTGATTATCTGAAAAGTCGATTGATACTGCTATAAAATGGATCCAAACTCTGTGTGGTTTTGGCCTACCGTCTGGGTAAAGCTTTAAAATGCAAAAATGTTGATTGTTGTGAAATTTTTTTTTTCGATAATTTTACTTTAAAAACTCGGGAAAAGTCGGGATAGGAAGGAACTTATTAAGGAGGTAAGTTTTAGTTTAAGGTTTTTTCAGATGTTGCGGTTTGTTTTCCCACATAACTTAAGTATCTTAATTTTTGTTGTAAAAAACTTTGATTATCTGAAAAGTTGATTGATACTGCTATAAAATGGATCCAAACTGTGTGGTTTTGGCCTACCGTCTGGGTAAAGCTTTGAAATGCAAAAATGTTGATTTTTGTGATGTATTTTGTACGAAATTTTGACTTTAAAAACTCGAGTTTATTTTCTATG
>NW_023003236.1:0-676 GCF_900245975.1 Drosophila guanche | reverse complement strand
TTTCCCGAGTTTTTAAAGTAAAAATATCGAAAAAAAAAATCGCACATCAATCAACATTTTTGCATTTCAAAGCTTTACCCAGACGGTAGGCCAAAACCACACAGAGTTTGGATCCATTTTATAGCAGTATCAATCAACTTTTCAGATAATCAAAGTTTTTTGCAACCAGATCTAAGATACTTAAGTTATGTAAAAAAAACAAACCGCAACATCTGAAAAAAACCTTAAACTAAAGATTACATCCTTAATAGGTTCCTAAAAAACAAGTTCTGGCATAGAAAAGAAACCCGACTTTCCCGAGTTTTTAAAGTCATCATTTCGAAAACAAAAAATCTCACAACAATCAAAATGTTTGCATTTCAAAGCTTTACCCAGACGGTAGGCCAAAACCACACAGATTTTGGATCCATTTTATAGCAGAATCAATCAACTTTTCAGATAATCAAAGTTTTTTGCAACCAGATCTTAGATACTTAGGTTATGTGAAAAAACAAACCGCAACCTCTGAAAAAACCGTAAACTTAAAACTACTTCCTTAATAAGATCTTAAAAAACAAGTTCTGGCATAGAAAATAAACCCGACTTTCCCGAGTTTTTAAAGTCCAAATTTCGAAAACAAAAAATCTCACAACAATCAAAATTTTTGCATTTCAAAGCTTTACCCAGACGGTAGGCC
>NW_023003235.1:0-676 GCF_900245975.1 Drosophila guanche | reverse complement strand
AAAAACAAACCGCAACCTCTGAAAAAACCTTAAACTAAAATTACATCCTTAATAAGTTCCTAAAAAACAAGTTCTGCCATAGAAAATAAAACCGACTTTTCCCAAGTTTTTAAAGTCAAAATTTCGTACAAAATACC
This sequence comes from Drosophila guanche, assembly GCF_900245975.1. Lineage (NCBI taxonomy): Eukaryota > Metazoa > Arthropoda > Insecta > Diptera > Drosophilidae > Drosophila > Drosophila guanche. The sequence goes on along the minus strand of NW_023003235.1, from coordinate 539 downwards.
TCACAAAAATCAACATTTTTTCATTTTGAAGCTTTACCCAGACGGTAGGCCAAAACCACAAAAAGTTTGGATCCATTTTATAGCAGAATCAATCAACTTTTCTGATAATCAAAGTTTTTTGCAACCAGATCTAAGATACTTAAGTTATGTGAAAAAACAAACCGCAACCTCTGAAAAAAACCTTAAACTAAAAATTACAAAAAAGCTAGTTTTTAAAAAACAAGTTCTGGCATAGAAAATAAAACCGACTTCTCCCGAGTTTTTAAAGTAAAAATTTTATGTGAAAAAACAAACCGCAACCTCTGAAAAAAACCTTAAACTAAAAATTACAAAAATGCTCGTTCTTAAAAAACAAGTTCTGGCATAGAAAATAAAACCGACTTCTCCCGAGTTTTTAAAGTAAAAATTTCGAAAAAAAAATCTCACAACAATCCACATTTTTGCATTTCAAAGCTTTTCCGAAACGGTAGGCCAAAACCACACAGAGTTTGGATCCATTTTATAGCAGTATCAATCAACTTTTCAGATAATCAAAGTTT
>NW_023003234.1:0-676 GCF_900245975.1 Drosophila guanche | reverse complement strand
GTAGGCCAAAACCACACAGAGTTTGGATCCATTTTATAGCAGTATCAATCAACTTTTCAGATAATCAAAGTTTTTTACAACCACAATTAAGAAACTTAAGTTATATGAAAAAACAAACCGCAACCTCTGAAAAAACCTTAAACTAAAAGTTACTTCCTTAATAAGTTCTTAAAAAACATGTTCTGCCATAGAAAACAAATCCGACATTTCCCGAGTTTTTAAAGTCAAAATTTCGAAAAAAAAAATCTCACAACAATCCACATTTTTGAATTTCAAAGCTTTTCCGAGACGGTAGGCCAAAACCACACAGAGTTTGGATCCATTTTATAGCAGTATCAATCAACTTTTCAGATAATCAAAGTTTTTTACAACCAAAATTAAGATACTTAAGTTATTTGAGAAAACAAACCGCAACCTCTGAAAAAACCTTAAACTAAAAATTGCTTCCTTAATAAGTTTTTAAAAGACAAGTTCTGTCATAGAAAATAAACCCGACTTTTTCCGAGTTTTTAAAGTAAAAATTTCGAAAACAAAAAATCTCACAACAATCAACTATTTTGCATTTCAAAGCTTTACCCAGACGGTAGGCCAAAACCACACAGAGTTTGGATCCATTTTATAGCAGAATCAATCAACTTTTCAGATAATCAAAGTTTTTTGCAACCAGATCTAAGAT
>NW_023003233.1:0-676 GCF_900245975.1 Drosophila guanche | reverse complement strand
CAAAAGTAAGATATTTAAGTTATGTGAAAAAACAAAACGCAACCTCTGAAAAAAACTTAAACTAAAAATTACATCCTTAATAAGATCCTAAAAAACAAGTTCTGCCATAGAAAATAAACCCGACTTTTCCCGAGTTTTTAAAGTAAGAATATCGAAAAAAAAATCTCACATCAATCAACATTTTTGCATTTCAAATCCTTACCCAGGCGGTAGGCCAAATCCACAAACAGTTTGGATCCATTTTATAGCAGTATCAATCAACTTTTCAGATAATCAAAGTTTTTTACCACCAAAATTAAGATAAACAAACTGCAACCTTTGAAAAAATCTCACAACAATCAACAATTTTGCATTACAAAGCTTTTCGAGACGGTAGGCCAAAACCGCTCAGAGTTTGGATCCATTTTATAGCAGTATCAATCAACTTTTCAGATAATCAAAGTTTTTTACAACCAAAATTAAGATACTTAAGTTATGTGAAAAAACAACCACAACCTCTGAAAAAACCTTAAACTAAAAATTACAAAATTGCTAGTTCTTAAAAAACAAGTTCTGCCATAGAAAATAAACCCGACTTTTCCCGAGTTTTTAAAGTCAAATTTTGGAACAAAAAATCTCACAACAATAAGCATTTTTGCATTTCAAAGCTTAACCGCGACGGTAGGCCAAAACCACA
>NW_023003232.1:0-676 GCF_900245975.1 Drosophila guanche | reverse complement strand
GATCCAGTTAATAGCAGTATCAATCAACTTTTCAGATAATCAAGGGTTTTTACAACCAAAATTAAGATACTTAAGTTATGTGAAAAAACGAACCGCAACCTCTGAAAAAACCTTGAACTAAAAATTACAAAATTGCTAGTTCTTAAAAAACAAGTTCTGCCATAGAAAATAAAACCAACTTTCCCGAGTATTTAAAGTCAAAATTTCGAAAAAAAAAATCTCACAACAATCCACATTTTTGCATTTTAAAGCTTTTCCGAGACGGTATGCCAAAACCACTCATAGTTTGGATCCATTTTATAGCAGTATCAATCAAATTTTCAGATAATCAAAGTTTTTTACTACCACAGTTAAGATACTTAAGTTATGTGAAAAAACAAACCACAACCTCTAAAAGAACCTTAACCTAAAAATTACAAAAATTACTAGTTCTTAAAAAACAAGTTCTGCCATAGAACATAAAACCGACTTTTCCCGAGTTTTTAAAGGCAAAATTTCGAGAAAAAAAAATCTCACAAAAATCAACATTTTTGCATTTCAAAGCTTTTCCGAGACGGTAGGCTAAAACCACAAAAAGTTTGGATCCAGTTAATAGCAGTATCAATCAACTTTTCAGATAATCAAGGGTTTTTACAACCAAAATTAAGATACTTTAGTTATGTGAAAAAACGAACCG
>NW_023003231.1:0-676 GCF_900245975.1 Drosophila guanche | reverse complement strand
TAGTTCTTAAAAAACAAGTTCTGCCATAAAAAATAAAACCAACTTTTCCCGAGTTTTTAAAGTCAAAATTTCGAAAAAAAAAAAATCTCACAACAATTCACATTTTTTCATTTCAAACCTTTTCCGAGACGGTAGGCCAAAACCACACAGAGTTTGGATCCATTTTATAGCAGAATCAATAAACTTTTCAGATAATCAAAGTTTTTTACAACCACAGTTAAGATACTTAAGTTATGTGAAAAAACAAACCGAAACCTCTGAAAAAACCTTAAACTAAAAATTACAAAATTACTAGTTTTAAAAAAACAAGTTCTGCCATAGAAAATAAAACCAACTTTTCCCGAGTTTTTAAAGTCAAAATTTCGAAAAAAAAAAAAACCCTCACAACAATCAACATTTTTGCATTTCAAAGCTTTTCCGAGACCGTAGGCCAAAACCACAAACAGTTTGGATCCTAAAAAACAAGTTCTGCCATAGAAATAAACCCGAGTTTTTAAAGTCAAAATTTCGTCCAAATACCTCACAAAAATAAACATTTTTGCATTTTAAAGCTTTACCGAGACGGTAGGCCAAACCCACACAGAGTTTGGATCCATTTTATAGCAGAATCAATCAACTTTTCATATAATCAAAGTTTTTTACAACCAAAATTCAGATACTTAAGTTATGTGAAAAA
>NW_023003230.1:0-676 GCF_900245975.1 Drosophila guanche | reverse complement strand
GGGAAAAGTCGGGTTTATTTTCTATGGCAGAACTTTTCTTTTAAGTATTTTCAAAATTTTGTACTTTTTTGTTTAATGTGTTTTAGAAGTGGCGGTTTGTTTTTTCACATAACTCAAGTATCTTAGATCTGGTTGCAAAAAATTTTGATTATCTGAAAAGTTGATTGATACTGCCATAAAATGGATCCAAACTCTGTGTGGTTTTGGCCTACCGTCTGGGTAGAGCTTTGAAATGCAAAAATGTTGATTTTTGTGAGGTATTTTTTACGAAATTTTGACTTTTAAAACTTGGGAAGAGTCGGGTTTATTTTCTATACCAGAACTTTTATTTAAAGAATTTATTAAGAAAGTAATTTTTTGTTTAAGGTTATTTCAGAGGTAGCGATTTGTTTTTTCACATAACTTAAGTATCTTAATTTTGGTTGTAAAAACTTTGATTATCTGAAAAGTTGATTGATGCTGCTATGAAGTGGATCCAAACTGTGTGTGGTTTTGGCCTACCGTCTGGGCAAAGCTTTGAAATGCAAAAATGTTGATTGTTGTGAGATTTTTTTTCTTCGAAATTTTGACTTTAAAAACTCGGGAAAACTCGGGTTTATTTTCTGAGGAAGAAATTTTTTTTTAAGAATTTATTAAGAAAGTAATTTTTTGTTTAAGGTTTTTTCAGAGGTTGCGG
>NW_023003229.1:0-676 GCF_900245975.1 Drosophila guanche | reverse complement strand
TGCCATAGAAAATAAACCCGACTTTTTCCGAGTTTTTAAAGAAAAAATTTCGAAAACAAAAAATCTCACAACAATCAACATTTTTGCATTTCAAAGCTTTACCCAGACGGTAGGCCAAAACCACACAGAGTTTGGATCCATTTTATAGCAGTATCAATCAACTTTTCAGATAATCATAGTTTTTTACAACCACAATTAAGAAACTTAAGTTATATGAAAAAACAAACCGCAACCTCTGAAAAAACCTTAAACTAAAAGTTACTTCCTTAATAAGTTCTTAAAAAACATGTTCTGCCATAGAAAACAAAACCGACTTTTCCCAAGTTTTTAAAGTCAAAATTTCGAAAAAAAAAATCTTACAACAATCAACATTTTTGCATTTCAAAGCTTTACCCAGACGGTAGGCCAAAACCACACAGAGTTTGGATCCATTTTATAGCAGTATCAATCAACTTTTCAGATAATCAAAGTTTTTTACAACCAAAATTAAGAAACTTAAGTTATATGAAAAAACAAACCGCAACCTCTGAAAAAACATTAAACTAAAAATTACTTCCTTAATAAGTTCTTAAAAAACAAGTTCTGCCATAGAAAATAAACCCGACTTTTCCCGAGTTTTTAAAGTAAAAATTTCGAAAACAAAAAATCTCACAACAATCAACATTTTTGCATTTCA
>NW_023003228.1:0-676 GCF_900245975.1 Drosophila guanche | reverse complement strand
AGAGTGTGAATGAGAGAATGTGAAAAGAACAACAAAAGCTGCAGGACAGTGTGGGTTTAGCCACTGCTAATTAATTTCTTCTTTCTGGCTTTAATCTTGATCCAATCGTATCCCAAATTGGTGATCTGATAGATATGGCCATTCCCTACAGAATGGCGTTTTTAGTTTTCTTCTATCTTTAAAATTGTAGATTTGGGGGGTTTTCGCCCTTTTGCGGGGGCGGAATGGGGCGGGGCACATTTTTTAAATACACTTGTAACAGTGTGAGAATACAGAAGTCTGGATGCAAAATTTGGTAGCTCTAGCTTTTATAGTCTCTGAGATTCAGGTGCTCAACTAGACGGACGGACAGACGGACGGACGGACAGACGCACAGACAGACAGGGCTCAATCGACTCGGCTATTGATGGTGATCAAGAATATATACACTTTATGGGGTCGGAAACGATTCCTTCTGTGTGTTACATACATTAACTTTGTGCACATATACAATATACCCTATTTACTCTTCGAGTACCGGGTATAAAACAAATATAAGCTGCGTGAGGGGGGGGGGCGTGGTTTAAAGTCGGCAGAGGCAGAGGGACGGCAGAGGCAGAGGCCGAGTGAAGCAGAGTGTGAATGAGAGAATGTGAAAAGAACAACAAAACCTGCAGGACAGTGTGGGTTTAGCCAC
>NW_023003227.1:0-676 GCF_900245975.1 Drosophila guanche | reverse complement strand
CCTACCGTCTGGGTTAAGCTTTAAAATGCAAAAATGGTCATTTTTGTGAAATTTACGAAATTTTTACTTTAAAAACTCGGGTTTTTTTTTCTATGGCAGAACTTGTTTTTTAAGAACTTATTAAGAAAGTAATTTTAAGTTTAAGGTTTTTTCAGAGGTTGCAGTTTGTTTTTTTACATAACTTACCTTAATCTTACTTCATCTTAATTTTGGTTGTAAAAAACTTTGATTATCTGAAAAGTTGATTGATACTGCTATAATATGGATCCAAACTCTGTGTGGTTTTGGCCTACCGTCTGGGTAAAGCCTTGAAATGCAAACATGTTGATTTTTGTGAGGTATTTTTTACAAAAATTTTGACTTTAAAAATTCGGGAAAAGTCGGGTTTATTTTCTATGGAAGAACTTTTCTTTTAAAAATTTTCAAAGTTTGTTACTTTTTTGTTTAAGGTTTTTTAGAAGTAGCGTTGTTGTGAGATTTTTTTTTTCGAAATTTTGACTTTAAAAACTCGGGAAAAGTCGGTTTTATTTTCTATGGCAGAACTTGTTTTTTAAGAACTAGTAATTTTGTAATTTTTAGTTTAAGATTTTTTCAGAGGTTGTGGTTTGTTTTTTTTACATAACTTAAGTATCTTAATTTTGGTTGTAAAAAACTTTGATTATCTGAAAAGTTGATT
>NW_023003226.1:0-676 GCF_900245975.1 Drosophila guanche | reverse complement strand
GATTGATACTGCTATTAAATGGATCCAAACTGTTTGTGGTTTTGGCCTACCGTCTCGGAAAAGCGTTGAAATGCAAAAATGTTGATTGTTGTGAGATTTTTTTTTTCTTCGAAATTTTTACTTTAAAAATTTGGGAAAAGTCGGGTTTATTTTCTATGGAAGAACTTTTCTTTTAAGAACTTATTAAGGAAGTAATTTTTAGTTTAAGTTTTTTTTTAGAGCTTGCGGTTTGTTTTTTTTTTTCATAACATAAGTATTTTAGATCTGGTTGCAAAAAAACTTTGATTATCTGAAAAGTTGATTGATTCTGCTGTAAAATGGATCCAAACTCTGTGTGGTTTTGGCCTACCGTCTCGGAAAAGCTTTGAAATGCAAAAATGTGGATTGTTGTGATATTTTTTTTTTTCGAAATTTTGACTTTAAAAACTCGGGAAAAGTTGGATTTATTTTCTATGGCAGAACTTGTTTTTAAAGAATTAGCAATTTTGTAATTTTTAGATTAAGGTTTTTTCAGAGGTTTCGGTTTGTTTTTTCACATAACTTAAGTATCTTAACTGTGGTTGTAAAAAACTTTGATTATCTGAAAAGTTGATTGATACTGCTATAAAATGGATCCAAACTCTGAGTGGTTTTGGCCTACCGTCTCGAAAAGCTTTGAAATGCAAAAATGTGGATT
>NW_023003225.1:0-676 GCF_900245975.1 Drosophila guanche | reverse complement strand
AATTCGTAAATTATACCTCACAAAAATCAACATTTTTGCATTTCAAAGCTTTACCCAGACGGTAGGCCAAAGCCACACAGAGTTTGAATCCATTTTATAGTAGAATCAATCAACTTTTCAGATAATCAAAGTTTTTTGCAATCAGATCTAAGATACTTAAGTTATGTGAAAAAACAAACCGCAACCTCTGAAACCCCCTTAAACTAAAAATTACTTAAAAAAAAAGTTCTGCCATAGAAAATAAAGCCGACTTTTTCCGAGTTTTTAAAGTAAAAATTTCGAAAACAAAAAATCTCACAACAATAAACTTTTTTGCATTTCAAAGCTTTACCCAGACGGTAGGCCAAAACCACACAGAGCAGTATCTATCAACTTTTCAGATAATCAAAGTTTTTTACAACCAAAATTAAGATACTTAAGCTATTTGAGAAAACAAACCGCAACCTCTGAAAAAACCTTAAACTGAAAATTACTTCCTTAATAAGTTCTTAAAAAACAAGTTCTGCCATAGAAAATAAACCCGACTTTTCCCGAGTTTTTAAAGTAAAAATTTCGAAAACAAAAAATCTCACTACAATCAACATTTTTGCATTTCAAAGCTTTACCCAGACGGTAGGCCAAAACCACACAGAGTTTGGATCCATTTTATAGCAGAATCAATCAACTTTTCAGATAA
>NW_023003224.1:0-676 GCF_900245975.1 Drosophila guanche | reverse complement strand
GTGATTTTTAGGAACTAGCAATTTTGTAATTTTTAGTTTAAGGTTTTTTCAGAGGTTGCGGTTTGTTTTTTCCCATAACTTAAGTATCTAAGATCTGGTTGCAAAACACTTTGATTATCAGAAAAGTTGATTGATTCTGCTATAAAATGGATCCAAACTCTGTGTGGTTTTGGCCTACCGTCTGGGAAAAGCTTTAAAATGCAAAAATGTTGGTTGCGGTTTGTTTTTTCACATAACTTAAGTATCTTAATTTTGGTTGTAAAAAACTTTGATTATCTAAAAAGTTGATTGATACTGCTTTAAAATGGATCCAAACTCTGTGTGGTTTTGGCCTACCGTCTGGGTAAAGCTTTAAAATGCAAAAATGTTGATTGATGTGAGATTTTTCTTTTCGATTTTTTTACTTTAAAAACTCAGGAAAAGTCTATGGCAGAACTTGTTTTTTAGGAACTTATTAAGGAAGTAAGTTTTAGTTTTAGGTTTTTTCAGAGGTTGCGGTTTGTTTTCTTACATAACTTAGGTATCTTAATTTTCGATTAAAAAAATCTTTGATTATCTGAAAAGTTGTTTGATACTGCTATAAAATGGATCCAAACTGTGTGGTTTTGGCTTACCGTCTGGGTAAAGTACGAAATGCAACAATGTTGACTGATGTGAGATTTTTTTTTCGAAATTT
>NW_023003223.1:0-676 GCF_900245975.1 Drosophila guanche | reverse complement strand
TATAGCCAGAAAGAAGAAATTAATTAGCAGTGGGTAAACCCACACTGTCCTGCAGCTTTTGTTATTCTTTTCACATTCTCTCATTCACACTCTGCTTCACTCGGCCTCTGCCTCTGCCGTCCCTCTGCCTCTGCCGACTTTTAACCACCCCCCCACCCCCTCACGCAGCTTTTATTTGTTTTATACCCGGTACTCAAAGAGAAAATAGGGTATATTGTATTTGTGCACAAAGTTAATGTATGTAACACACAGAAGGAATCGTTTCCGACCCCATAAAGTGTATATATTCTTGATCACCATCAATAGCCGAGTCGATTGAGCCCTGTCTGTCTGTCCGTCTGTCCGTCCGTCTGTCCGTCCGTCTTGTTGAGCACCTGAATCTCCGAGACTATAAAAGCTAGAGCTACCAAATTTTGCATCCAGACTTCTGTATGCTCACACTGTTACAAGTGTATTTTAAAAATTTGCCCCGCCTAATTCCGCCCCCGCAAAAGGGCGAAACCTCCCAAATCTACAATTTTAAAGATAGAAGAAAACTAAAACGCCATTCTGTAGGGAATGGCCATATCTATCACCAAATTGGAATCCGATTGGATCATTATTATAGCCAGAAAGAAGAAATTAATTAGCAGTGGGTAAACCCACACTGTCCTGCAGCTTTTGTTATTCTTTTCAC
>NW_023003222.1:0-676 GCF_900245975.1 Drosophila guanche | reverse complement strand
CCGACATCTTCTTATCTCTTCCCGTCTTCTCACTCTTTTTTATTTTCTCGTTTATTTTCTCATAATCTTTTAATTTGTCCTTAAAATCAGACATCTTTTTCGCACCATATAAAATAGATTTATTTAATGCCATCTCGTCGACACCGTCAATCACGTATTGCATAAGTGCGTCGTCTTCGACATTTCCTCTTGCAGCAATTTCTCTCATGCGATAAAAATATTCCAGAACATTCTCTTTCGGTCGCCGTTTACTCTCGTTGAGTTGCATGTGTATCTGTTTGCTATTTACCTTCGACTGAAACTCAGCCTGCTCTTCAAACTCTGCTATCCATTCTTCGACAGCTATCTGGTCAGAGCCGTCAAACATTCGGATAGACTCCTCAATATCGCGAAAACTTATAGCAAATCGGGGTGCGACCTGCACATCGTAGTTTTCCCTTTGTACGTTGCTTCGGCGTCTATTTTCTTGTTGTCTTATGTGCATGTTGCTATAGTTGTCTCCCTCACACGTGCGTATCTCGCAAACACTGCGAAACACGTCGTTCTCTTGATCTTCGTTTTCGTCTTCATCGTTTGCGTCTTCATCATTCTCTTCATCATTGTCGTCGTCTTCGTCGTTTTCGTCGTCGTTGTTGTTGCTTGTCAACAGCTTGCCTTTCATCAGATTGCGAAATAT
>NW_023003221.1:0-676 GCF_900245975.1 Drosophila guanche | reverse complement strand
CTTTGATTATCTGAAAAGTTGATTGATACTGCTATAAAATGGATCCAAACTGTTTGCGGTTTTGACCTACCGTCTCGGAAAAGCTTTGAAATGCAAAAACGTTGATTGGTGTGAGATTTTTGTTTTCGAAATTTTTACTTTAAAAATTCGGGAAAAGTCGGTTTTATTTTCTATGGTAGAACTTGTTTTTTAGGAACTTATTAAGGATGTAATTTTTAGTTTAAGGTTCTTTCATAGGTTGCGGTTTGTTTTTTCACATAACTTAAGAATCTGAATTTTTGTTGTAAAAACTTTTGATTATCTGAAAAGTTGATTGATACTGCTATAAAGTGGATCCAAACTCTGTGTGGTTTTGGCCTACCGTCTCGGAAAAGCTTTGAAATGCAAAAATGTGGATTGTTGTGAGATTTTTTTTTTCGAAATTTTGACTTTAAACACTCGGGAAAAGTTGGTTTTATTTTCTATGGCAGAACTTGTTTTTTAAGAACTAGCAATTTTGTAATTTTTAGTTTAAGGTTTTTTCAGAGGTTGTGGTTTGTTTTTTCACATAACTTAAGTATCTTAATTTTGGTTGTAAAAAACTTTGATTATCTAAAAAGTTGATTGATACTGCTATTAAATGGATCCAAACTGTTTGTGGTTTTGGCCTAGCGTCTCGGAAAAGCTTTGAAATGCA
>NW_023003220.1:0-676 GCF_900245975.1 Drosophila guanche | reverse complement strand
TTGCATATGATATGGGGAAAATACCTAGATGGCAATGTCTGATACTTTATATGGTTGGATATGTGTATAGTTGTTACTATATATGAATAATATTGAAGTGTTTGTGTGTTTCTTGTATTAAAATACGAGAACAAATGACTGCTAAGAGGCACTCTCGATTGTAAACACCCGATTTGCGGAAGCCGTGGCAAAAAACCTAGGGAGTGGTGTCGTGCTTGGTATATTTCATATGATGAAAAATTTAAAATTTGTCTTTGCATATGATTTGGGGAAAATACCTAGATGGCAATGTCTGATACTTTATATGGTTGGATATGTGTATAGTTGTTACTATATATGAATACTATGAAGTGTTTGTGTGTTTCTTGTATTAAAATACGAGAACAAATGACTGCTAAGAGGCACTCTCGATTGTAAACACCCGATTTGCGGAAGCCGTGGCAAAAAACCTCTATAGGGAGTGGTGTCGTGCTTGGTATATTTCATATGATGAAAAATTTAAAATTTGTCTTTGCATATGATATGGGGAAAATACCTAGATGGCAATGTCTGATACTTTATATGGTTGGATATGTGTATAGTTGTTACTATATATGAATAATATTGAAGTGTTTGTGTGTTTCTTGTATTAAAATACGAGAACAAATGACTGCTAAGAGGCACTCTCGATTGTAAA
>NW_023003219.1:0-676 GCF_900245975.1 Drosophila guanche | reverse complement strand
AATCAACTTTTCAGATAATCAAAGTTTTTTACATCCAAAATTAAGATAGTTAAGTTATGTGAAAAAACGAACCGCAACCTCTGAAAAAACCTTAAACTAAAAATTACAAAATTGCTAGTTCTTAAAAAACAAGTTCTGCCATAGAAAATAAAACCAACTTTTCCCAAGTTTTCAAAATCAAAATTTCGAAAAAAATAAATCTCAAAACAATCAACATTTTTGCATTTCATAGCTTTTCCGAGACCGTAAGCCAAAACCACAAACAGTTTGGATCCATTTAATAGCAGTATCAATCAACTTTTCAGATAATCAAAGTTTTTTACAACCAAAATTAAGATACTTAAGTTATGTGAAAAAACAAACCGCAACCTCTGAAAAAACCTTAAACTAAAAATTACATCCTTAATAAGTTCCTAAAAAACAAGTTCTGCCATAGAAAATAAACCCAACTTTTCCCGAGTTTTTAAAGTAAAAATATCGAAAAAAAAATCTCACAACAATCCACATTTTTGCATTTCAAAGCTTTTCGAGACGGTAGGCCAAAATCACTCAGAGTTTGGATCCATTTTATAGCAGTATCAATCAACTTTTCAGATAATCAAAGTTTTTTACAACCACAGTTAAGATACTTAAGTTATGTGAAAAAACAAACCGAAACCTCTGAAAAAACCTTAAA
>NW_023003218.1:0-676 GCF_900245975.1 Drosophila guanche | reverse complement strand
GCAGTATCAATCAACTTTTCAGATAATCAAAGTTTTTTACAACCAAAATTAAGATACTTAAGTTAAGTAAAAAAACAAACCACAACCTCTGAAAGAACCTTAACCTAAAAATTACAAAATAACTAGTTCTTAAAAAACAAGTTCTGCCATAGAAAATAAACCGACTTTTCCCGAGTTTTTAAAGGCAAAAATTCGATAAAAAAAAATCTCACAAAAATCAACATTTTTGCATTTCAAAGCTTTTCCGAGGCGGTAGGCTATAACCACAAAAAGTTTGAATCCATTTAATAGCAGTATCAATCAACTTTTCAGATTATCAAGGGTTTTTACAACCAAAATTAAGATACTTAAGTTATGTGAAAAAACGAACCGCAACCTCTGAAAAAACATTGAACTAAAAACTACAAAATTGCTAGTTCTTAAAAAACAAGTTCTGCCATAGAAAATAAAACCAACTTTTTCCGAGTTTTTAAAGTTAAAATTTCGAAAAAAAAAAATCTCACAACAATCCACATTTTTGCATTTCAAAGCTTTTCCGAGACGGTAGGCCAAAACCACACAGAGTTTGGATCCATTTTATAGCAGAATCAATCAACTTTTCAGATAATCAAAGTTTTTTTGCAACCAGATCTAAGATACTTAAGTTATGAAAAAAAAACAAACCGCAAGCTCTAAA
>NW_023003217.1:0-676 GCF_900245975.1 Drosophila guanche | reverse complement strand
TTAAGGTTTTTTCAGAGGTTGCGGTTTGTTTTTTCACATAACTTAAGTATCTTAATTTTGGTTGTAAAAAACTTTGATTATCTGAAAAGTTGATTGCTACTGGTATAAAATGGATCCAAACTCTGTGTGGTTTTGGCCTACCGTCTCGGAAAAGCTTTGAAATGCAAAAATGTGGATTATTGTGAGATTTTTTTTTTTCGATATTTTTACTTTTTTCAGAAGGTGCGGGTTGTTTTCTCACATAACTTAAGTATCTTAATTTTGGTTGTAAAAAACTTTGATTATCTGAAAAGTTGATTGCTACTGGTATAAAATGGATCCAAACTCTGTGTGTTTTTGGCCTACCGTCTCGGAAAAGCTTTGAAATGTAAAAATGTTGATTTTTGTGAGGTATTTTGTACGAAGTTTTGACTTTAAAAACTCGGGTTTATTTTCTATGGTAGACCTTTTCTTTTTTTAGGAACTTATTAAGGATGGAATTTTTAGTTTAAAGTTTTTTCAGAGGTTGCGGTTTGTTTTTTTACATAACTTAAGTATCTTAGATCTGGTTGCAAAAACTTTGATTATCTGAAAAGTTGATTGATTCTGCTATAAAATGGATCCAAACTCTGTGTGGTTTTGGCCTACCGTCTGGGTAAAGCTTTGAAATGTAAAAATATTGATTTTTGTGAGGTAT
>NW_023003216.1:0-676 GCF_900245975.1 Drosophila guanche | reverse complement strand
CACTTTCTGCCTTAGATGTCACTCCCTTGAGGACATTAAGTACTGAACAACATGACTTATTGTTAGAAGCAATCAACTGGTTTCCATCTTTTTCTAAACTTGGTTTAGGGCGAACTTCAGTTCTTTCACACGTAATAGAAGTGGCAGATGCTATACCTGTAAAGCAGAGGCATTATCCAGTCTCCCCAGCCGTGGAAAATCTTATGTACGAGGAGCTGGATAGAATGCTCAATCTAGGCGTGATTGAGGAATCTGTGAGTGCTTGGTCTTCTCCGGTCGTTCTCGTCCGGAAGCCAGGCAAGGTGCGTCTATGTTTGGACAGCAGGCGAGTAAACGCTGTCACAGTCAAAGATGCATATCCCATGCCGTTTATAGAGGGCATTTTCAGCAGACTTCCGAAGGCTGAATACATTACAAGTCTAGACCTCAAAGATGCTTTTTGGCAAATTCCTCTATCTATATCGTCACGTGACAAACCCGCCTTTAGTGTTCCTGGCAGGCCTCTATACCAATATACCGTTATGCCATTTGGTCTTTGCAACGCCCCACAGACAATGTCAAAGTTGATGGATCGAATTATTCCTGCTCACCTACGCAGAGAAGTGTTCATCTATTTGGATGATCTCTTGATAGTGTCAGATTCGTTCGAGAGGCATTTGGCTGTACTGAAAGATGT
>NW_023003215.1:0-677 GCF_900245975.1 Drosophila guanche | reverse complement strand
GTTTTTTCAGAGGTTGCGCTTTGTTTTTTTACATAACTTAAGTATCTTAGATCTGGTTGCAAAAAACTTTGATTATCAGAAAAGTTGATTGATTCTGCTATAAAATGGATCCAAACTCTGTGTGGTTTTGGCCTACCGTCTGGGTAAAGCTTTGAAATGCAAAAATGTTGATTGATGTGAGGTATTTTGTACGAAATTTGGACTTTAAAGACTCGGGTGTATTTTCTAAGGCAGAACTTGTTTTTTAAGAACTTATTAAGGAAGTTATTTTAAGTTTAAGGTTTTTTCAGAGGTTGCCGTTTGTTTTTTCACATAACTTAAGTATCTTAATTTTGGTTGTAAAAAACTTTGATTATCTGAAAAGTTGATTGATACTGCTATAAAATGGATCCAAACTCTGTGTGGTTTTGGCCTACCGTCTCGGAAAAGCTTTGAAATGCAAAAATGTGGATTGTTGTAAGATTTTTTTTCGAAATTGTTACTTTAAAAACTCGGGAGAAGTCGGTTTTATTTTCTATGCCAGAACTTGATTTTTAAGAACTAGCATTTTTGTAATTTTTAGTTTAAGGTTTTTTCAGAGGTTGCGGTTTGTTTTTTCACATAACTTAAGTATCTAAGATCTGGTTGCAAAAAACTTTGATTATCAGAAAAGTTGATTGATTCTGCTATAAAATGGA
>NW_023003214.1:0-677 GCF_900245975.1 Drosophila guanche | reverse complement strand
TTAAAAACTCGGGTTTTTTTTCTATGGCAGAACTTGTTTTTTAATAACTTATTAAGGAAGTAGTTTTAAGTTTAAGGTTTTTTCAGAGGTTGCGCTTTGTTCCTTCACATAACTTAAGTATCTTAATTTTGGTTGTAAAAAACTTTGATTATCTGAAAAGTTAAATGATACTGCTATAAAATGGATCCAAACTCTGTGTGATTTTGGCCTACCGTCTCGGCAAAGCTTTGAAATGCAAAAATGTGGATTGTTGTGAATTTTTTTTTCGAAATTTTCACTTTAAAAACTCGGGAGAAGTCGGTTTTATTTTCTATGCCAGAACTTGTTTTTTTAAGAACTAGCAATTTTGTAATTTTTAGTTTAAGGTTTTTTCAGAGGTTGCGGTTTGTTTTTTCACATAACTTAAGTATCTAAGATCTGGGTGCAAAAAAACTTTGACTATCAGAAAAGTTGATTGATTCTGCTATAAAATGGATCCAAACTCTGTGTGGTTTTGGCCTACCGTCTGGGTAAAGCTTTGAAATGCAAAAATGTTGATTTTTGTGAGGTATTTTGTACGCAATTTTGACTTTAAAAACTCGGGTTTTTTTTCTATGGCAGAACTTGTTTTTTAATAACTTATTAAGGAAGTAGTTTTAAGTTTAAGGTTTTTTCAGAGGTTGCGCTTTGTTCCTTCA
>NW_023003213.1:0-677 GCF_900245975.1 Drosophila guanche | reverse complement strand
AACCAGATCTAAGATACTTAAGTTATGTGAACTAAAAATTAAAAAATTACTAGTTCTTAGAAAACAAGTTCTGCCATAGAAAATAAACATGACTTTTCCCGAGTTTTTAAAGTCAAAATTTCGTAAAAAATACCTTACAAAAATCAACAATTTTGCATTTCTAAGGTGTATATTTCCCAGACGGTAAGGCCAAACCAAAACCTGTTTGGATTCACTTGATAGCAGTATCAATCAACTTTTCAGATAATCAAAGTTTGTTACAGCCAAAATTAAGATACTTAAGTTATATGAAAAAACAAACCACAACCTCTGAAAAAACTTTAAGCTAAAAATTACTTCCTTAATAAGTTTCTAAAAAACAAGTTCTGCCATAGAAAATAAAACCGACTTTTCCCGAGTTTTAAAGTCAAAATTTCGAAAAAAAAAGAATCTCACATCAATCAACATTTTTGCATTTCAAAGCTTTTCCGAGACGGTTCGCCAAAACCACACAGAGTTTGGATCCATTTTACAGCAGTATCAATCAACTTTTCAGATAATCATAATTTTTTACAACCAAAATTAAGATACTTAAGTTATGTGAAAAAACAAACCGCAACCTCTGAAAAAACTGATTAAAAAAAAAAAAATACCTCACATCAATCAACATTTTTGCATTTCAAAGATTTACCCAGACA
>NW_023003212.1:0-677 GCF_900245975.1 Drosophila guanche | reverse complement strand
GTTTGGATCCATTTTATAGTAGAATCAATCAACTTTTCAGATAATCAAAGTTTTTTGCAATCAGATCTAAGATACTTAAGTTATGTGAAAAAACAAACCGCAACCTTTGAAAAAACCTTAAACTAAAAATTACTTCCATAATAAGTTCTTAAAAAACAAGTTCTGCCATAGAAAATAAACCCGACTTTTCCCGAGTTTTTAAAGTAAAAATTTCGAAAACAAAAAATCTCACAACAATCAACATTTTTGCATTTCAAAGCTTTTCCGAGACGGTAGGCCAAAACCACACAGAGTTTGGATCCATTTTATAGTAGAATCAATCAACTTTTCAGATAATCAAAGTTTTTTACAACCAAAATTAAGAAACTTAAGTTATTTGAAAAAACAAACCGTAACCTCTGAAAAAAACCTTAAACTTAAAATTACACCCTTAATAAGTTCTTAAAAAACAAGTTCTGCCACAGAAAATAAACCCGATTTTTCCCGAGTTTTTAAAGTAAAAATTTCGAAAACAAAAAATCTCACAACAATCAACATTTTTGCATTTCAAAGCTTTACCCAGACTGTAGGCCAAAACCACACAGAGTTTGGATCCATTATATAGCATATCAATCAACTTTTCAGATAATCAAAGTTTTTTACAACCAAAATTAAGATACTTAAGTTATTTGAAAAAA
>NW_023003211.1:0-677 GCF_900245975.1 Drosophila guanche | reverse complement strand
TAACTTTTCAGATAATCAAAGTTTTTTTTCAACCAGATCTAAGATACTTAAGTTATGTGAAAAAACAAACCGCAACCTCTGAAAAAACCTTAAACTTAAAATTACTTCCTTAATAAGTTCTTAAAAAACAAGTTCTGCCATAGAAAATAAACCCGACTTTTCCTGAGTTTTTAAAGTCAAAAATTCGTAAAAAATACCTTACAAAAATCAACATTTTTGCATTTCAAAGCTTTTCCGAGACGGTACGCCAAAACCACACAAAGTTTGGATCCATTTTATAGCAGTATCAATCAACTTTTCAGATAATCAAAGTTTTTTACAACCAAAATTAAGGTACTTAAGTTATGTGAAAAAACAAACCGCAACCTCTGAAAAAACCTTAAACTAAAAATTACATCCTTAATAAGTTCCTAAAAAAACAAGTTCTGCCATAAAAAATAAAACCGATTTTTCCCGAGTTTTTAAAGTCAAAAATTCGAAAAAAAAAATCTCACAACAATCATCCACACAGAGTTTGGATCCATTTTATAGCAGTATCAATCAACTTTTCAGATAATCAAAGTTTTTTGCAACCAGATCTAAGATACTTAAGTTATGTGAAAAAACAAACCGCAACCTCTGAAAAAACCTTAAACTTAAAATTACTTCCTTAATAAGTTCTTAAAAAACAAGTTCTG
>NW_023003210.1:0-677 GCF_900245975.1 Drosophila guanche | reverse complement strand
ATACAACCAGATCTAAGATAACTAAGTTATGTGAAAAAAACAAACCTCAACCTCAAAGTCAAAATTTCGAAAAAAAAAAATCTAACATCAATCAACATTTTTGCATTTTAAAGCTTTACCCAGACGGTAACCCAAAACCACACAGTTTGGATCCATTTTATAGCAGTATCAATCAACTTTTCAGATAATCAAAGTTTTTAACAACCAAAATTAAGATACTTAAGTTATGTGAAAAAACAAACCACAACCTCTGAAAAAACCTCAAACTAAAAATTACAAAATTGCTAGTTCTTAAAAAACAAGTTCCTGCATAGAAAATAAAACCGACTTCTCCCGAGTTTTTAAAATCAAAATTTGGAAAAAAAATCTCACAGCAATCAACAATTTTGCATTACAAAGCTTTACCCAGACGGTAGGCCAAAACCACACAGAGTTTGGATCCATTTTATAGCAGTATCAATCAACTTTTCAGATAATGAAAGTTTTTTGCAACCAGATCTAAGATACTTAAGTTATGTGAAAAAACAAACCGCAACCTCTGAAGAAACCCTAAACTAAAAATTTACTTTCTTAATTAATTCTTTAAAAAAAAGTTCTGCCATAGAAAATAAACCCGACACTTCACAAGTTTTTAAAGTCAAAATTTCGTAATAAATACCTCACAAAAATCAACATTT
>NW_023003209.1:0-677 GCF_900245975.1 Drosophila guanche | reverse complement strand
TCAATCAACTTTTCAGATAATCAAAGTTTTTTGCAACCAGATCTAAGATACTTAAGTTATGTAAAAAAACAAACCGCAACCTCTGAAAAAACCTTGAACTAAAAATTACAAAATTGCTAGTTCCTAAAAAACAAGTTCTGCCATAGAAAATAAACCCGACTTTTCCCGAGTTCTTAAAGTCAAAATTTCGAAAAAAAAATCTCACAACAATCCACATTTTTGCATTTCAAAGTTTTTCCGAGACGGTAGCCCAAAATCACACCGAGTTTTGATCCATTTTATAGGAGAATCAATCAACTTTTCAGATAATCAAAGTTTTTTGCAGCCAGATCTAAGATACTTAAGTTATGTAAAAAACCAAACCGCAACCTCTGAAAAAACCTTAAACTAAAAATTACAAAATTGCTAGTTCCTAAAAACAAGTTCTGCCATAGAAAATAAACCCGACTTTTCCCGAGTTCTTAAAGTCAAAATTTCGAAAAAAAAATCTCACAACAATCCACATTTTTGCATTTCAAAGCGTTTCCGAGACGGTAGCCCAAAATCATACAGAGTTTGGATCCTTTTTATAGCAGTATCAATCAACTTTTCAGATTATCAAAGTTTTCTGCAACCAGATCTAAGATACTTAAGTTATGTAAAAAAACAAACCGCAATCTCTGAAAAAACCTTAAACT
>NW_023003208.1:0-677 GCF_900245975.1 Drosophila guanche | reverse complement strand
CGCAACCTCTGAAAAAACCTTAAACTAAAAATAACAACCTTAATAAGTTCCTAAAAAACAAGTTCTGCCATAGAAAATAAACCCGACTTTTCCCGAGTTTTTAAAGTCAAAATTTGTAAAAAAAAATCGCACAAAAATCAACATTTTTGCATTTCAAAGCTTTACCCAGACGGTAGGCCAAAATCACAAACAGTTTGGATCCATTTTATAGCAGTATCAATCAACTTTTCAGATAATCAAAGTTTTTTACAATCAAAATTAAGATACTTAAGTTATGTGAAAAAACAAACCGCAACCTCTGAAAAAACCTTAAACTTAAAATTACTTCCTTAATAAGTTCTTAAAAAACAAGTTCTGCCATAGAAAATAAACCCGAGTTTTTAAAGTCAAAATTTCGTACAAAAAATCTCACAACAATCAACATTTTTGCATTTTAAAGCTTTACCCAGACGGTAGGCCAAAACCGCACAGAGTTTGGATCAATTTTATGACAGAATCAATCAACTTTTCAGATAATCAAAGTTTTTTACAACCACATCTAAGATACCTAAGTTATGTGAAAAAACAAACCGCAACCTCTGAAAAAACCTTAAACTAACAATAACTTCCTTAATAAGTTCTTAAAAAAAAAGTTCTGGCATAGAAAATAAACCCGACTTTTCCTGAGTTTTTAAAGA
>NW_023003207.1:0-677 GCF_900245975.1 Drosophila guanche | reverse complement strand
TAATCAAAGTTTTTTACAACCAAAATTAAGATACTTAAGTTATGTGAAAAAACAAACCGCAACCTCTGAAAAAACCTTAAACTTAAAATTACATCCTTAATAAGTTCCTAAAAAACAAGTTTTGCCATAGAAAATAAACCCAAGTTTTTAAAGTCAAAATTTCGTACAAAATACCTCACAAAAATCAAAATTCTTGCATTTCAAAGCTTTACCCAGACGGTAGGCCAAAACCACACAGAGTTTGGATCCATTTTATAGCAGAATCAATCAACTTTTCTGATAATCAAAGTTTTTTGCAACCAGATCTTAGATACTTAAGTTATGTAAAAAAAACAAACCGCAACCTCTGAAAAAACATTAAACTAAAAATTACAAAATTGCTAGTTCCTAAAAATCAAGTTCTGCCATAGAAAATAAACGCGACTTTTCCCGAGTTCTTAAAGTCAAAATTTGGGAAAAAAAAAATCTCACAGCAACCAACATTTTTGCATTTTAAAGCTTTACCCAGACGGTAGGCCAAAACCACACAGAGTTTGGATCCATTTTATAGCAGTATCAATCAACTTTTCAGATAATCAAAGTTTTTTACAACCAAAATGAAGATACTTAAGTTATTTGAAAAAACAAACCGCAACCTCTGAAAAAACCTTAAACTTAAAATTACATCCTTAATAAGT
>NW_023003206.1:0-677 GCF_900245975.1 Drosophila guanche | reverse complement strand
ATCAACAACCAAACCAATTGAACCTTTCAACCGATCTTCGACAAAAAATACAAAATAAAAGGAATCTGCGAAAACGCTGGCAAGAAACTCACTACCCTGCTGACAAAAGATTATACAACAAGGCTGCATCTGAGCTTAGACAACTGCTGTCGAACTTACGCAATGAATCTCTAGCTGCGTATCTGAGAAACTTAGACCCAAAAGTAAAGTTTTGAAAAGCAAACATGTTGATTGTTGTGAGATTTTTATTGTCGAAATTTTGACCTTAAAAACTCGGGTTTATTTTCTATGGCAGAACTTGTTTATTAAGAATTTATTAAGGATGTAATTTTTAGTTTAAGGTTTTTTTAGAAGTAGCGGTTTGTTTTTTCACATAACTTAAGTATCTTAGATGTTTTTTCACATAACTTAAGTATCTTAGATCTGGCTGTAAAGAACTTTAATTATCTGAAAAGTTGATTGATACTACCATGTTACGACATGTTGATTGTTGTGAGATTTTTATTGTCGAAATTTTGACCTTAAAAACTCGGGTTTATTTTCTATGGCAGAACTTGTTTATTAAGAATTTATTAAGGATGTAATTTTTAGTTTAAGGTTTTTTTAGAAGTAGCGGTTTGTTTTTTCACATAACTTAAGTATCTTAGATGTTTTTTCACATAACTTAAGTATCTTAG
>NW_023003205.1:0-677 GCF_900245975.1 Drosophila guanche | reverse complement strand
CAGAATGGCGTTTTAGTTTTCTTCTATCTTTAAAATTGTAGATTTGGGAGGTTTTCGCCCTTTTGCGGGGGCGGAATGGGGCGGGGCACATTTTTTAAATACACTTGTAACAGTGTGAGCATACAGAAGTCTGGATGCAAAATTTGGTAGCTCTAGCTTTTATAGTCTCTGAGATTCAGGTGCTCAACAAGACGGACAGACAGACGGAAGGACAGACGGACAGACAGACAGGGCTCAATCGACTCGGCTTATGATGGTGATCAAGAATACATACACTTTATGGGGTCGGAAACGATTCCTTCTGTGTGTTACATACATTAACTTTGTGCACAAATACAATATACCCTATTTACTCTTAGACTACCGGGTATAAAACAAATATAAGCTGCGTGAGGTGGGGGGGGGGGGGCGTGGTTAAAAGTCGGCAGAGGCAGAGGCCGAGTGAAGCAGAGTGTGAATGAGAGAATGTGAAAAGAACAACAAAAGCTGCAGGACAGTGTGGGTTTAGCCACTGCTAATTAATTTCTTCTTTCTGGCTATAATAATGATCCAATCGGATTCAAATTTGGTTATCTGATAGATATGGCCATTCCCTACAGAATGGCGTTTTTTGTTTTCTTTTATCTTTAAAATTGTAGATTTGGAAGGTTTTCGCCCTTTTGCGGGGGCGGAATGGG
>NW_023003204.1:0-677 GCF_900245975.1 Drosophila guanche | reverse complement strand
TTCAAAGCTTTTCCGAGACGGTAGGCCAAAACCACACGGAGTTTGGATCCATTTTATAGCAGTAGCAATCAACTTTTCAGATAATCAAAGTTTTTTACAACCAAAATTAAGATACTTAAGTTATGTGAAAAAACAAAGCGCAACCTCTGAAAAAACCTTAAACTAAAAATTACAAAAATACTGGTTTTTAAAAATCAAGTTCTGGCATAGAAAATAAAACCGACTTCTCCCGAGTTTTTAAAGTAAAAATTTCGAAAAAAAAATTTTACAACAATCCACATTTTTGCATTTTAAAGCTTTTCCGAGACGGTAGGCCAAAACCACACAGAGTTTGGATCCATTTTATAGCAGTATCAATCTACTTTTCAGATAATCAAAGTTTTTTGCAACCAGATCTAAGATACTTAAGTTATGTAAAAAAACAAACCGCAACCTCTGAAAAAAACCTTAAACTAAAAATTACATCCTTAAAAGGTTCCTAAAAAACAAGTTCTGCCATAGAAAATAAACCCGACTTTTCCCGAGTTTTTAAAGTAAAAATATCGAAAAAAAAATCTCACTTCAATCAACATTTTTGCATTTCAAAGCTTTACCCAGACGGTAGGCCAAAACCACACACAGTTTGGATCCTTTTTATAGCAGTATCAATCAATTTTTCAGATAATCAAAGTTTTTTA
>NW_023003203.1:0-677 GCF_900245975.1 Drosophila guanche | reverse complement strand
CAGAGGTTGCGGTTCGTTTTTTCACATAACTTAAGTATCTTAATTTTGGTTGTAAAAACCCTTGATTATCTGAAAAGTTGATTGATACTGCTATTAAATGGATCCAAACTTTTTGTGGTTTTGGCCTACCGTCTCGGAAAAACTTTGAAATGCAAAAATGTTGATTTTTGTGAGATTTTTTTTCTCGAAATTTTGCCTTTAAAAACTCGGGAAAAGTCGGTTTTATTTTCTATGGCAGAACTTGTTTTTTAAGAACTAGTAATTTTGTAATTTTTAGACTAAGGTTTTTTCAGATGTTGTGGTTTGTTTTTTTACATAACTTAAGTATCTTAATTTTGGTTGTAAAAAACTTTGATTATCTGAAAAGTTGATTGATACTGCTATAATATAGATCCAAACTCTGTGTGGTTTTGGCCTACCGTCTGGGTAAAGCTTTGAAATGCAAACATGTTGATTTTTGTGAGGTATTTTTTACAACATTTTGACTTTAAAAATTCGGGAAAAGTCGGGTTTATTTTCTATGGAAGAACTTTTCTTTTAAAAATTTGTTACTTTTTTGTTTAAGGTTTTTTAGAAGTAGCGGTTTGTTTTTTCACATAACTTGACCATCTTAGACCTGGTTGTAAAGAACTTTGATTACTTTGATTTTTCATAGGTTGCGGTTTGTTTTTTCACAT
>NW_023003202.1:0-677 GCF_900245975.1 Drosophila guanche | reverse complement strand
ACTTTAATATTATTCATATATAGTAACAAATATATACATATCCAACCAAGTAAAGTATCAGACATTGCCATCTAGGTATTTTCCCCATATCATATGTAAAGACAAATTTTACATTTTTCATCGTATGAAATATACCAAGCACGACACAACTCCCCATATAGGTTTTCTGCCACGGCTTCCGCAAATCGGGTGCCTACAAAAGGGAGTGCCCCTTAACAGTCATTTTCTCTCGTATTTTAATACAAGAAATACAAGAAACACACAAACACTTCAATATTATTCATATATAGTAACAATTATATACATATCCAACCAAATATTATATGTAAAGACAAATTTTAAATATTTCATCATATGAAATATGCCAAGCACGACACCACTCCCTATAAAGGTTTTCTGCCACGGCTTCAGCAAATTGGGTGCCTACAATAGGGAGTGCCCCTTAACAGTCATTTGCTCTCGTATTTTAATACAAGAAATACAAGAAACACACAAACACTTCAATATTATTCATATATAGTAACAATTATATACATATCCAACCAAATAAAGTATCAGACATTGCCATCTAGGTATTTTCGCCATATCATATGTAAAGACAAATTTTAAATTTTTCATCATATGAAATATACCAAGCACGACACCACTCCCTATATAGGTTTTTTGCCACGGCTTCC
>NW_023003201.1:0-677 GCF_900245975.1 Drosophila guanche | reverse complement strand
AACATTTTTGCATTTTAAAGCTTTACCGAGACGGTAGGCCAAACCCACACAGAGTTTGGATCCATTTTATAGCAGAATCAATCAACTTTTCAGATAATCAAAGTTACTTAAGTTATGTGAAAAAACAAACCACAACCTCTGAAAAAACCTTAAACTAAAAATTACAAAATTACTAGTTCTTAAAAAACAAGTTCTGCCATAGAAAATAAAACCGACTTTTCCCGAGTTTTTAAAGTCAAAATTTCGAAAAAAAAAATCTCACAACAATCAACATTTTTGCATTTCAAAGCTTTTCGGAGACCGTAGGCCAAAACCACAAACAGTTTGGATCCATTTAATAACAGTATCAATCAACTTTTCAGATAATCAAAGTTTTTTACAACCAAAATTAAGATACTTAAGTTATGTAAAAAAACAAACCACAACCTCTGAAAAAACCTTAACCTAAAAATTACAAAATTACTAGTTCTTAAAAAAAAAGTTCTGCCATAGAAAATAAAACCGACTTTTCCCGAGTTTTTAAAGGCAAAATTTCGAGAAAAAAAAATCTCACAAAAATCAACATTTTTGCATTTCAAAGCTTTTCCGAGACGGTAGGCCAAAACCACAAAAAGTTTGGATCCATTTAATAGCAGTATCAGTCAACTTTTCAGATAATCAAGGGTTTTTACAACCAA
>NW_023003200.1:0-677 GCF_900245975.1 Drosophila guanche | reverse complement strand
AGGCCAAAACCACACAGAGTTTGGATCCACTTTATAGCAGTATCAATCAACTTTTCAGATAATCAAAATTTTTTACAACCAAAATTAAGATACTTAAGTTATGTGAAAAAACAAACCGCAACATCTGAAAAAAACTTAAACTAAAAATTACAAAATTGCTAGTTCTTAAAAAACAAGTTCTGCCATAGAAAATAAAACCAACTTTTCCCGAGTTTTTAAAGTCAAAATTTCGAAAAAAAAATCTCACAACAATCCACATTTTTGCATTTCAAAGCTTTTCGAGACGGTAGTCCAAAATCACTCAGAGTTTGGATCCATTTTATAGCAGTATCAATCAACTTTTCAGATAATCAAAGTTTTTTACAACCACAGTTAAGATACTTAAGTTATGTGAAAAAACAAACCGAAACCTCTGAAAAAAACTTAAACTAAAAATTACAAAATTGCTAGTTCTTAAAAAACAAGTTCTGCCATAGAAAATAGAACCAACTTTTCCCGAGTTTTTAAAGTCAAAATTTCGAAAAAAAAATCTCACAACAATCCACATATTTGCATTTCAAAGCTTTTCTAGACGGTAGGCCAAAACCACTCAGAGTTTGGATCCTTTTAATAGCAGTATCAATCAACTTTTCAAATAATCAAAATTTTTTACAACCAAAATTAAGATACTTAAGTTA
>NW_023003199.1:0-677 GCF_900245975.1 Drosophila guanche | reverse complement strand
TTGATGATCTGAAAAGTTGATTGATACTGCTATAAAGTGGATCCAAACTCTGTGTGCTTTTGGCCTACCGTCTCGGAAAAGCTTTGAAATGCAAAAATGTGGATTGTTGTGAGATATTTTTTTTTCGAAATTTTGACTTTAAAAACTTGGGAAAAGTTGGTTTTATTTTCTATGGCATAACTTGTTTTTTAACAACTAGTAATTTTGTAATTTTTAGTTTAAGTTTTTTTCAGAGGTTTCGGTTTGTTTTTTCACATAACTTAAGTATATAACTTAACTGTGGTTGTAAAAAACTTTGATTATCTGAAAAGTTGATTGATACAGCTATAAAATGGATCCAAACTGTGAGTGGTTTTGGCCTACCGTCTCGAATAGCTTTGAAATGCAAAAATGTGGATTGTTGTGATATTTTTTTTTTCGAAATTTTGACTTTAAAAAATTTGGGAAAAGTTGGATTTATTTTCTATGGCAGAACTTTTTTTTTAAGAACTAGCAATTTTGTAATTTTTCGTTTAAGGTTTTTTCAGAGGTTGCGGTTCGTTTTTTCACATAACTTAAGTATCTTAATTTTTGTTGTAAAAAATTTTGATTATCTGAAAAGTTGATTGATACTGCTATAAAGTGGATCCAAACTCTGTGTGCTTTTGGCCTACCGTCTCGGAAAAGCTTTGAAATGC
>NW_023003198.1:0-677 GCF_900245975.1 Drosophila guanche | reverse complement strand
AATGGCATGTTTAATGTAATGTTTAATGAAGGCTCCTTACTTCATGAACTTCAATTAGTTAAGCTCGTATTTTCACCGGGCCCTGACGGAGTTCCCGGCTGTGTACTCAGGTACTGTGCCGAGTCTCTGTGCGGACCTTAAAACCCTTGCTTAAACTATTCACTCTATCCATCCATTCTTCTAGCTTTCCCCCATCTGGAAGTAATCTTTTATAATTCCTCTCCATAAGAAAGGTAGCAAGTCTGACGCTAAAAACTATAGAGATATATACACTGACTTCAGTAAGGCATTCGATTCTGTAAACTATTCTCTTATTGCACAAAAGCTCGACCTTCTAGGGTTTCCGCCCAATCTTTTGAAATGGGTTTCTAAGTACCTGTGTTCTAGGTCTCAAAGGGTTCTTTTCTAAAAACTCCTTATCTTTACCTGTTATGGTTACTTCTGGAGTACCACAGGGTAGCCATTTAGGCCCCTTACTTTTCACGGGGCCTCAACTGGGATGCAACTGTGAGACTGCCATCCTACCGTAGTAGACTTCTTTTAATAAATCTTCCATCCTTAGTTAGTCGTAGAAAAATGCTTGGTGTAATTTGTATGCACAACTTGATCAAGGGGGATGTAGACAGCCCTGACTTGTTGAGCCGCGTAAACTTTACGATTCCCATTAGACCCACTAG
>NW_023003197.1:0-677 GCF_900245975.1 Drosophila guanche | reverse complement strand
TTTATTTTCTATGGCAGATCTTGTTTTTTAAGAACTAGCAATTTTGAAATTTTTAGTTTAAGGTTTTTTCAGAGGTTGCGGTTTGTTTTTTTCACATATCTTAAGTATCTTAATTTTGGTTGTAAAAAACTTTGATTATCTGAATAGTTGATTGATACTGCTATAAAATGGATCCAAACTCTGTGTGGTTTTGGCCTACCGTCTCGGAAAAGCTTTGAAATGCAAAAATGTGGATTGTTGTGAGATTTTTTCAGTTTAAGTATCTTAATTTTGGTTGTAAAAAACTTTGATTATCTGAATAGTTGATTGATACTGCTATAAAATGGATCCAAACTCTGTGTGGTTTTGGCCTACCGTTTCGGAAAAGCTTTGAAATTCAAAAATGTGGATTGTTGTGAGATTTTTTTTCTTCGAAATTTTGACTTTAAAAACTCGGGAAAAGTCGGGTTTATTTTCTATGGCAGAACATGTTTTTTACGAACTTATTATGGAAGTAATTTTCAGTTTAAGTTTTTTCAGAGGTTGCGGTTTGTTTTCTCAAATAACTTAAGTATCTTAATTTTGGTTGTAAAAAATTTTGATTATCTGAAAAGTTGATTGATACTGCTAAAGAATGGATCCAAACTCTGTGTGGTTTTGGCCTACCGTCTGGGTAAAACTTTGAAATGCAAAAAGGT
>NW_023003196.1:0-677 GCF_900245975.1 Drosophila guanche | reverse complement strand
ATCAATAGCCGAGTCGATTGAGCCCGTCTGTCTGTCCGTCTGTCCGTCCGTCTTGTTGAGCACCTGAATCTCAGAGACTATAAAAGCTAGAGCTACAAAATTTTGCATCCAGACTTCTGTACGCTCACACTGTTACAAGTGTATTTAAAAAATGTGCCCCGCCCCATTCCGCCCCCGCAAAAGAGCGAAAACCTCCCAAATCTACAATTTTAAAGATAGAAGAAAACTAAAAACGCCATTCTGTAGGGAATGGCCAGATCAATAAACTGGGTTCCGATTGGATCATTATTATAGCCAGAAAGAAGAAATTAATTAGCAGTGGCTAAACCACACTGTCCTGCAGCTTTTGTTGCTCTTTTCACATTCTCTCATTCACACTCTGCTTCACTCGGCCTCTGCCTCTGCCGTCCCTCTGCCTCTGCCGA
The DNA here is from genome assembly GCF_900245975.1 of Drosophila guanche. Taxonomy (NCBI): domain Eukaryota; kingdom Metazoa; phylum Arthropoda; class Insecta; order Diptera; family Drosophilidae; genus Drosophila; species Drosophila guanche. The sequence continues at coordinate 252 of NW_023003196.1, read as the reverse complement.
CTTTAAACCACCCCCCCCCTCACGCAGCTTATATTTGTTTTATACCCGGTACTCGAAGAGTAAATAGGGTATATTGTATTTGTGCACAAAGTTAATGTATGTAACACACAGAAGGAATCGTTTCCGACACTATAAAGTGTATATATTCTTGATCACCATCAATAGCCGAGTCGATTGAGCCCGTCTGTCTGTCCGTCTGTCCGTCCGTCTTGTTGAGCACCTGAATCTCAGAGACTATAAAAGCTAGAGCTA
>NW_023003195.1:0-677 GCF_900245975.1 Drosophila guanche | reverse complement strand
ACTTAAGTTATGTGAAAAAACAAACCGCAATCTCTGAAAAAACCTTAAACAAAAAAGTACAAATTTTGAAAATTCTTAAAAGAAAAGTTCTGCCATAGAAAATAAACCCGACTGTTCCCGAATTTTTAAAGTCAATATTTCGACAATAAAAATCTCACAACAACCAACATTTTTGCATTTCAAAGCTTTACCCAGACGGCAGGAAAAAACCACAAACAGTTTCGATCAATTTCTTAGCAGTATCAATCAACTTTTAGATAATCAAAGTTTTTTGCAACCAGATCTAAGATACTTAGGTTATGTGAAAAAACAGACCGACATCTGAAAAAACCTTAAATTAAAAATGACATCTTTAATAAGTTCCTAAAAAAAAGTTCTGCCATAGAAAATAAACCCGACTGTTCCCGAATTTTTAAAGTCAATATTTCGACAATAAAAATCTCACAACAACCAACATTTTCACATTTCAAAGCTTTACCCAGACAGTAGGCCAAAACCACACACAGTTTGGATCAATTTTTTAGCAGTATCAATCAACTTTACAGATAATCAAAGTTTTTTGCAACCAGATCTAAGATACTTAGGTTATGTGAAAAAACAGACCGCAAACTCTGAAAAAACCTTAAATTAAAAATGACACCTTTAATAAGTTCCTAAAAAAAAGTTCTGCCATAGAA
>NW_023003194.1:0-678 GCF_900245975.1 Drosophila guanche | reverse complement strand
AGTCGGCAGAGGCAGAGGGACGGCAGAGGCAGAGGCCGAGTGAAGCAGAGTGTGAATGAGAGAATGTGAAAAGAACAACAAAAGCTGCAGGACAGTGTGGGTTTAGCCACTGCTAATTAATTTCTTCTTTCTGGCTTTAATAATGATCCAATCGGATCCCAATTTGGTGATCTGATAGATACGGCCATTCCCCACAGAATGGCGTTGTTAGATTTCTTCTATCTTTAAAATTGTAGATTTGGGAGGTTTTCGCCCTTTTGCGGTGGTGGAAGGGGGGGGGGCACATTTTTTAAATATACTTGTAACAGTGTGAGCATACAAAAGACTGGATGCAAAATTTGGTAGCTCTAGCTTTTATAGTCTCTGAGATTCAGGTGCTCAACAAGACGGACGGACAGACGGACAGACAGACAGGGCTCAATCGACTCGGCTATTGATGGTGATCAAGAATATAAACACTTAATGGGGTCGAAAACGAGTCCTTCTGTGTGTTACATACATTAACTTTGTGCACAAATACAATATACCCTATTTACTCTTCGAGTACCGGGCATAAAAAAATATAAGCAGCGTGAGTTGTTTTAAAGTCGGCAGAGGCAGAGGGACGGCAGAGGCATAGGCCGAGTGAAGCAGAGTGTGAATGAGAGAATGTGAAAAGAACAACAAAAGATGCAGGAC
>NW_023003193.1:0-678 GCF_900245975.1 Drosophila guanche | reverse complement strand
GCATACCGTCTGGGTACAGCTTTGAAATGCACAAATAATGATTGTTGTGAGATTTTAATTGTCGAAATTTTGACTTTAAAAACTCGAGAAGAGTCGGGTTTATTTTCTTTGCCAGAACTTTTCTTTAAAAAATTTTCAAAGTTTGTACTTTTTTGTTTAAAGTTTTTTTTTAGAAGTAGCGGTTTGTTTTTTCACATAAGTTAAGTATCTTTGATCTGGTTGCAAAAAACTTTGATTATCTGGAAAGTTGATTGATACTGCTATATAATGGATCCAAACTGTGTGTGGTTTTGGCCTACCGTCTGGGTAAAATTTTGAAATGCAAAAATGTTGATTGTTGTGAGATTTTTATTGTCGAAATTTTGACCTTAAAAACTCGGGTTTATTTTCTATAGCAGAACTTGTTTTTTAACAACTTATTAAGGATGTAATTTTTAGTTTAAGGTTTTTTCAGAAGTAGAGATTTGTTTTTAGACAGGTTAAGTATCTTAGATCTGGTTGCAAAGAACTTTGATTATCTGAAAAGTTGATTGATACTGCTATAAAGTGCATCCAAACTGTGTGTGGTTTTGGCCTACCGTCTGGGTAAAGTTTTAAAATGCAAAAATGTTGATTGTTGTGAGATTTTTATTGTCGAAATTTTGACCTTAAAAACTCGGGTTTATTTTCTATAGCAGA
>NW_023003192.1:0-678 GCF_900245975.1 Drosophila guanche | reverse complement strand
GATCCATTTTATAGCAGTATCAATCAACTTTTCAGATAATCAAAGTTTTTTACAACCAAAATTAAGATACTTAAGTTATGTGAAAAAACAAACGGCAACCTCTGAAAAAACCTTAAACTTAAAATAACTTCCTTAATAAGTTCTTAAAAAACAAGTTCTGCCTTAGAAAATACACCCGAGTCTTTAAAGTCAAAATTTCTTACAAAATACCTCACATCAATCAACATTTTTGCATTTCAAAGCTTTACCCAGACGGTAGGCCAAAACCACACAGAGTTTAGATATTTTATAGCAGAATCAATCAACTTTTCTGATAATCAAAGTTTTTTGCAACCAGATATAAGATAATTAAGTTATGTAAAAAAACAAACCGCAACCTCTGAAAAAACCTTAAACTAAAAATTACATCCTTAATAAGTTCCTAAAAAACAAGTTCTGCCATAGAAAATAAACCCGACTTTTCCCGAGTTCTTGAAGTCAAAATTTGGGAAAAAAAAATCTCACCACAATCAACATTTTTGCATTTCAAAGCTTAACCCAGACGGTAGGCCAAAACCACACGGAGTTTGGATCCATTTTATAGCAGTAGCAATCAACTTTTCAGATAATCAAAGTTTTATACAACCAAAATTAAGATACTTAAGTTATGTGAAAAAACAAACCGCAACCTCTGAAAAA
>NW_023003191.1:0-678 GCF_900245975.1 Drosophila guanche | reverse complement strand
TTAAGTATCTTAAATTTGTTTGTAAAAAACTTTGATTATCTGAAAAGTTGATTGATACTGCTATAAAATGGATTCAAACTGAGTGGTTTTGGCCTACCGTCTGGATAAGCCTTTGAAATGCAAAAATGTTAATTGATGTGAGATTTTTTTTTCGATATTTTTACTTTAAAAACTCGGGAAAAGTTGGGTTTATTTTCTATGGCAGAACTTGTTTTTTAGGAACTTATTAAGGAAGTAATTTTAAGTTTAAGGTTTTTTCAGATGTTGCGGTTGGTTTTTCACATAACTTAAGTGTCTTAAATTTGGTTGTAAAAAACTTTGATTATCTGAAAAGTTGATTGATTCTGCTATAAAATGGATCCAAACCCTGTGTGGTTTTGGCCTACCGTCTGGGTGAAGCTTTAAAATGCAAAAATGTTCATTTTTGTGAGGTATTTTGTACGAAATCAACAGTCACCAGTCATCGTTCGTTCTCTTTAGTAGTGACCAGACGTGTTTTTGTTTTGCGCTCCGTATTTTCCTTTATATTTTGAATAAACACCGGGTTTTATTTCGAAATAATTCTTCTATAATTATTTAATAGCTTGCCGCTTCTCTTAACTATCTTAATACGCGAGTGCATGCCTATTACTTTGTTTAAAATTAAAATCGTATTAATTTGTGCGTCGGTTAGTTGTG
>NW_023003190.1:0-678 GCF_900245975.1 Drosophila guanche | reverse complement strand
GCAACCTCTCCAAAAACCTTAAACTAAAAATTACAACCTTAATAAGTTCCTAAAAAACAAGTTCTGCCTAGAAAATAAACCCGACTTTTCCCGAGTTTTTAAAGTAAAAATATCGAAAAAAAATCTCACATCAATCAACATTTTTGCATTTCAAAGCTTTACCAAGACGGTAGGCCAAAACCACAAACAGTTTGGATCCATTTTATAGCAGTATCAATCAACTTTTCAGATAATCAAAGTTTTTTACAACCAAAATTAAGATACTTAAGTTATGTGAAAAAACAAACCGCAACCTCTGAAGAAACCTTAAACTTACAACTACTTCCTTAATAAGTTCTTAAAAAACAAGTTCTGCCATAGAAAAAAAACCCGAGTTTTTAAAGTAAAAATATCGAAAAAAAAATCTCACATCAATCAACATTTTTGCATTTCAAAGCTTTACCCAGAGGGTAGGCCAAAACCACAAACAGTTTGGATCCATTTTATAGCAGTATCAATCAACTTTTCAGATAATCAAAGTTTTTTACAACCAAAATTAAGATACTTAAATTATGTGAAAAAACAAACCGCAACCTCTGAAGAAACCTTAAACTTACAACTACTTCCTTAATAGGTTCTTAAAAAACAAGTTCTGCCATAGAAAAAAAACCCGAGTTTTTAAAGTCAACATTTCGTACA
>NW_023003189.1:0-678 GCF_900245975.1 Drosophila guanche | reverse complement strand
CCGCTTGGGATTTCTCCCTGCAGGCATTTGGGGAGTGCCTCTCTCGTTTTTGTTTTTTTTGTTGTCAATATTTAGTAGTTTATCCATAAAATTCCCACGAGCTGCAGAGAAGCGGAACGGTCCACCCCGGCAGAGCTCTGCGTTACCCGGATAAGGCATAATTTGAACAGGGGGCTGCCAAGTCCCTGAGCTCTCCGTTCACGACTGGGCTAGTTTTTATACCGGGCCCCCAGCCAGGCTGACTCTTGGCACGGGTCGAGTGACACCTTAGTTCGGCCCGGTGTGAGGTGAGTGTTGGGGCTGGGATGTGGGTAGGTGTTGTGTAGGGATGGGATTGTGTGAGCTACTTAATGAGAGGCGGCACCACAAGCGCATCGTCAGTGTTGCTGCGTCGCGAACACCCGCTGGCTGTCCGGGACTGCTTATTTCGGTACTCTCCCTCAGAGCCAACTTAGTTGATGCTCTTTAAGATGCCCGCTTATTCGCAGCTGACCTACCCACTGGGGTAGGCCGTTCGCTATCCGCAACCTGCGACCCGTCCGGTGGCCTCAGCTAGGCCCCCTCTGAGCCACCTCAAAGCCCAATAGGATCATCGGATAGTATTTTGTATAAGTAAAATGAATTTTTAGCATTAAGACATTGAATTGTTGCATTTACGACATACTCACAGAAGTTTGT
>NW_023003188.1:0-678 GCF_900245975.1 Drosophila guanche | reverse complement strand
TACCAAATTTTGCATCCAGACTTCTGTATGCTCACACTGTTACAAGTGTATTTAAAAAATGTGCCCCGCCCCATTCCGCCCCCGCAAAAGAGCGAAAACCTCCAAAATCTACAATTTCAAAGATAGAAGAAAACTAAAAACGCCATACCGTAGGGAATGGCCATATCTAGGGAATGGTCATATCTATCAGATCAATAAATTGGGATCAATAATTGGGATTGGAATAAATTGGATCATTATTAAAGCCAGAAAGAAGAAATTAATTAGCAGTGGCTAAACCCACACTGTCCTGCAGCTTTTGTTGTTCTTTTCACATTCTCTCATTCACACTCTGCTTCACTCGGCCTCTGCCTCTGCCGACTTTTAACAACCCCCCCCCCCCCCTCAGGCAGCTTATATTTGTTTTATACCTGGTACTCGAAGAGTAAATAGGGTTTATTGTATTTGTGCACAAAGTTAATGTATGTAACACACAGAACGAATCGTGTCCTACCCCATAAAGTGTATATATTCTTGATCACCATCAATAGCCGAGTCGATTGAGCCCTGTCTGTCCGTCCGTCTGTCCTTCCGTCTGTCCGTCCGTCCTGTTGAGCACCGGAATCTCAGAGACTATAAAAGCTAGAGCTACCAAATTTTGCATCCAGACTTCTGTATGCTCACACTGTTACAAGTGTA
>NW_023003187.1:0-678 GCF_900245975.1 Drosophila guanche | reverse complement strand
GTGGTTTTCGCCTACCGTCTGGGTAAAGCTTTGAAATGCAAAAATGTTGGTTGTTGTGAGATTTTTATTGTCGAAATATTGACTTTAATAACTCGGGAACATTAGGGTTTATTTTCTATTGCAGAACTTTTTTTTAAGAGCTTTCAAAGTTTGTACTTTTTTTGTTTAATGTTTTTTCAGAGGTTTCGGTTTGTTTTTCACATAACTTAAGTATCTTAGATCTGGTTGCAAAAAACTTTGATTATCTGAAAAGTTTATTGATACTGCTATAAAATGGATCCAAACTCTTTGTGGTTTTGGTCTACCGTCTGGGAAAAGCTTTGAAATGCAAAAATGTTGATTTTCGTGAGGTATTTTTTACGAAATTTTGACTTTAAAAACTCGGGAAGAGTTGGGGGTTTTTTCTATGGCAGAACTTTTTTTTAGGAACTTATTAAAGATGTAATTTTTAGTTTAAAGTTTTTTTAGAAGTAGCGGTTTGTTTTTTCACATAACTTAAGTATCTTAGATCTGGTTGCAAAAAACTTTGATTATCTGAAAAGTTGATTGATACTGCTAAAAAATTGATCCAAACTGTGTGTGATTTTTGCCTACCGTCTGGGTAAAGCTTTAAAATGAAAAAATGTTGGTTGTTGTGAGATTTTTATTGTCGAAATATTGACTTTAAAAACTCGGGAA
>NW_023003186.1:0-678 GCF_900245975.1 Drosophila guanche | reverse complement strand
GAATCAATCAACTTTTCAGATAATCAAAATTTTTTTGCAACCAGATCTAAGATACTTATGTTATGTGAAAAACCAACCGCAACATCTGAAAAAACCTTAAACTAAAAATTACTTCCTTAATAAGTTCCTAAAAAACAAGTTCTGCCAAAGAAAATAAACCCAACTTTTCCCGAGTTTTTAAAGTAAAAATATCGGAAAAGAAAATCTAATTAACATTTTTGCATTTCAACGGCTTATACAGACGGTAGGCCAAAACCACTCAGTTTGGATCCATTTTATAGCAGTATCAATCAACTTTTCAGATAATCAAAGTTTTTTACAAACAAAATTAAGATACTTAAGTTATGTGAAAAAACGAACCACAACCTCTGAAAAAACCTTAAACTAAAAATTACAAAATTGCTAGTTCTTAAAAAACAAGTTCTGCCATAGAAAATAAAACCAACTTTTGCCGAGTTTTTAAAGTCGAAAATTCGAAGAAAAAAAATCTCACAACAATCCACATTTTTGCATTTCAAAGCTTTTCCGAGACGGTAGGCCAAAACCACACAGAGTTTGGATCCATTTTATAGCAGAATCAATCAACTTTTCAGATAATCAAAGTTTTTTACAACCAAAATTAAGATACTTAAGTTATGTGAAAAACCAACCGCAACATCTGAAAAAACCTTAAACTAA
>NW_023003185.1:0-678 GCF_900245975.1 Drosophila guanche | reverse complement strand
TATCTTAGATCTGGTTCTAAAGAACTTTGATTATCTGAAAAGTTGATTGATGCTGCTATGAAGTGAATCCAAACTGTGTTTGGTTTTGGTCTACCGTCTTGGAAAAGCTTTGAAATGCAAAAATGTTGATTGTTGTGAGATTTTATTTTATCGAAATTTTGACTTTAAAAACTCGGGAAAAGTCGGGTTTATTTTCTATGACAGAACATGTTTTTTAAGAGTTTATTAAGGATGTAATTTTTAGTTTAAGGTTTTTTTCAGAGGTTGGTGTTTGTTTTTTCACATAACTTAAGTATCTTAATTTTGGTTGTAAAAAAATTTGATTATCTGAAAAGTTGATTGATACTGCTATAAAATGGATCCAAACTCTGTGTGGTTTTGGCCTACCGTCTCGGTAAAGCTTTGAAATTCAAAAATGTTGATAGTTGGGGAGATTTTTTTTTTTTCGAAATTTTGACTTTAAAAATTCGGGAAAAGTCGGGTTTATTTTCTATGGCTGAACTCGTTTTTTTAAGAACTTATTAAGGATGTAATTTTTAGCTTAAGGTTTTATAAAACTTAAGTATCTTAGATCTGGTTGTACAGAACTTTGATTATCTGAAAAGTTGATTGATGCTGCTATGAAGTGGATCCACACAGTGTGCGGTTTTTGGCCTACCGTCTCGGAAAAGCTTTGAA
>NW_023003184.1:0-678 GCF_900245975.1 Drosophila guanche | reverse complement strand
ACTGCTATTAAATGGATCCAAACTGTTTGTGGTTTTGGCCTACCGTCTGTGTTAAGCTTTGAAATGCAAAAATAATGATTGATGTAAGATTTTTTTTTCCCAAATTTTGACTTTAAGAACTCGGGAAAAGTCGGGTTTATTTTCTATGGCAGAACGTGTTTTTTAGGAACTAGAAATTTTGTAATTTTTAGTTTAAGGTTTTTTCAGAGGTTGCGGTTTGCTTTTTCCCATAACTTAAGTATCTTAATTTTGGTTTTAAAAACTTTGATTATCTGAAAAGTTGATTGATACTGCTATAAAATGGATCCAAACTCTGTGTGGTTTTGGCCTACCGTCTGGGTAAAGCTTTGAAATGCAAAAATGTTGATTTTTGTGAGGTATTTTGTTCGAAAATTTGACTTTAAAAACTTGGGAAAAGTCGGTTTTATTTTCTATGGCAGAAATTGTTTTTTAAGAACTTATTAAGGAAGTTATTTTAAGTTTGAGGTTTTTTCAGAGGTTCCGGTTTGTTTTTTCACATAACTTAAGTATCTTAGATCTGGTTGCAAAAAACTTTGATTATCTGAAAAGTTGATTGATACTGCTATAATATGGATCCAAACTCTGTGTGGTTTTGGCCTACCGTCTAGGTAAAGCTTTAAAATGCAAAAATGTTGATTGTTGTGAGATTTTTTTTTT
>NW_023003183.1:0-678 GCF_900245975.1 Drosophila guanche | reverse complement strand
GTAGGCCAAAACCACTCAGAGTTTGGATCCATTTTTTAGCAGTATCAATCAACTTTTCAGATAATCAAAGTTTTTTACAACCAAAATTAAGATATTTAAGTTATGTAAAAAAACAAACCGCAACCTCTGAAAAAACCTTAAACTTAAAATTACTTTCTTAATAAGTTCTTAAAAAACAAGTTCTGCCATAGAAAAAAAAAACCCGAGTTTTTCAAGTCAAAATTTCGTACAAAATACCTCACAAAAATGACCATTTTTGCATTTTAAAGCTTAACCGAGACGGTAGGCCAAAACCACACAGAGTTTGGATCCATTTTATAGCAGAATCAATCAACTTTTCAGATAATCAAAGTTGCTTACATCCAAAATTAAGATACTTAAGTTATGTGAAAAAACGAACCTCAACCTCTGAAAAAACCTTAAACTAAAAATTACAAAATTGCTAGTTCTTAAAAAACAAGTTCTGCCATAAAAAATAGAACCAACTTTTCCCGAGTTTTTAAAGTCAAAATTTCGAAAAAAAAAAAATTTCACAACAATTCACATTTTTGCATTTCAAACCTTTTCCGAGACGGTAGGCCAAAACCACACAGAGTTTGGATCCATTTTATAGCAGAATCAATAAACTTTTCAGATAATCAATAAGATACTTAAGTTCTGTGAAAAACCAACCGTAAC
>NW_023003182.1:0-678 GCF_900245975.1 Drosophila guanche | reverse complement strand
AATTTTTAGTTTAAGGGGTTTTCAGAGGTTGCGGTTTTTTCACATAACTTTACTATCTTAGATCTGATTGCAAAAAACTTTGATTATCTGAAAAGTTGATTGATTCTGCTATAAAATGGATCCAAACTCTATTTGGTTTTGGCCTACCGTCTGGGTAAAGCTTTGAAATGCAAAAATGTGGATTGTTGTGAGATTTTTTTTCTTCGAAATTTTTACTTTAAAAACTCGGGAAAAGTCGGGTTTATTTTCTATGGCAGAACTTGTTTTTTAAGAACTATCAATTTTATAATTTTTAGTTTAAGGGGTTTTCAGAGGTTGCGGTTTTTTCACATAACTTAAGTATCTTAGATCTGATTGCAAAAAACTTTGATTATCTAAAAGTTGATTGATTCTGCTATAAAATGGATCCAAACTCTGTGTGGTTTTGGCCTACCATCTGGGTAAAGCTTTGAAATGCAAAAATGTGGATTGTTGTGAGATTTTTTTTTTCGAAATTTTGACTTTAAAAACTCGGAAATAGTCGGCTTATTTTCTTTGGCAGAACTTGTTTTTTAAGAACTATCAATTTTGTAATTTTTAGTTTAAGGGGTTTTCAGAGGTTGCGGGTTTTTCACATAACTTAAGGTTTTTTCAGAGGTTTATCTGAAAAGCTGATTGATTCTACTATGAATTGGATCC
>NW_023003181.1:0-678 GCF_900245975.1 Drosophila guanche | reverse complement strand
ACTCAAGTATCTTAATTTTGGTTGTAAAAAACTTTGATTATCTGAAAAGTTGATTGATACTGCTATTAAATGGATCCAAACTGTTTGTGGTTTTGGCCCACCGTCTCGGAAAAGCTTTGAAATGCAAAAATGTTGATTGATGTGAGATTTTTTTTTTCGAAATTTTTACTTTAAAATTTGGGAAAAGTCGGTATTATTTTCTATGGCAGAACTTGATTTTTAAGAACTAGTAATTTTGTAATTTTAGGTTTAAGGTTTTTTCAGAGGTTGTGGTTTGTTTTTTCACATAACTTAAGTATCTTAATTTTTGTTGTAAAAAACTTTGATTATCTGAAAAGTTGATTGATACTGCTATAAAATGGATCCAAACTGTGTGGTTTTGGCCTACCGTCTGGGTAAAGCTTTGAAATGCAAAAATGTTGATTGATGTGAAATTTTTTTTTTTCGATATTTTTACTTTAAAAACTCGGGAAAAGTCAGGTTTATTTTCTATGGCAGAACTTGTTTTTTAGGAACTTATTAAGGATGTAATTTTTAGTTTAAGGTTTTTTCAGAGGTTGTGGTTTGTTTTTTCACATAACTTAAGTATCTTAATTTTGGTTGTAAAAAACTTTGATTATCTGAAAAGTTGATTGATACTGCTATAAAATGGATCCAAACTGTGTGGTTTTGGCCTAC
>NW_023003180.1:0-678 GCF_900245975.1 Drosophila guanche | reverse complement strand
AAGAATCGTTTAGATCATCTTTCTACCACATATAGTTCCTGAGCACTGAGCGTTCTACAGGCTTCACAAAAATCGTTTTTTTCAAAAAAAAAGCACTGAAATGTGTTACGAGAGCCAAAAGAAGCCGAGTTTAGACCAAAATTTGGAACACTTATTGACATAATTGAAATTTCATTTTTATCCAGAAAAATTACCCATATCCTCAATTTTCCAAATCTGTTTTAATCATAGTTCTACCTTGTATAGTTACAGAGGTGCAAGCTCGCAAAATAAACATAGAAGGGGTCAAAAAAGCGTTTGGGAACCCCCAGAGACGAAGTCCTACGTCCTACGTCAAAACAAGAACGGCGCACAATGTTCAACAACAAGTTTTTAACAAACTAATTGTGTCGTCAAGTATAATAGCTCTGATAACTTCAGAAAAAATGTCGTTATCTGCTTCTGCGGAATCGTTTCTAACAAAAATGATTCCGTTTTTGAAAAAAAAAAGAACAAACAATCATAATTCCAAAAAAAGAAGCTGCGACTTCGATGAGTAAGTTCGATTTGCAACTGTTGCAAAATTATGAAAAATATTTTTCTTCGATGAAGACCGTTGAAAAAATTCAAATCAACGGTCTGTTGATAACAACATCTTCTTATTCATCAAAATTTATTAGAGGAAACAATTTCCTCCAG
>NW_023003179.1:0-678 GCF_900245975.1 Drosophila guanche | reverse complement strand
CCACAAACAGTTTGGATCCATTTAATAGCAGTATCAATCAACTTTTCAGATAATCAAAGTTTTTTACAACCAAAATTAAGATACTTAAGTTATGTAAAAAAACAAACCACAACCTCTGAAAGAACCTTAACCTAAAAATTACAAAATTACTAGTTCTTAAAAAACAAGTTCTGCCATAGAAAATAAAACCAACTTTCCCGAGTTTTTAAAGTCAAAATTTCTAAAAAAAAAATCTCACAACAATCCACATTTTTGCATTTCAAAGCTTTTCCGAGACGGTATGCCAAAACCACTCATAGTTTGGATCCATTTTATAGCAGTATCAATCAAATTTTCAGATAATCAAAGTTTTTTACAACCACAGTTAAGATACTTAAGTTATGTGAAAAAACAACCGAAACCTCTGAAAAAACCTTAAACTAAAAATTACAAAATTACTAGTTCTTAAAAAACAAGTTCTGCCATAGAAAATAAAACCAACTTTTCCCGAGTTTTTAAAGTCAATATTTCGAAGAAAAAAAAAATCTCACAATATTCAACATTTTTGCATTTCAAAGCTTTTCCGAGACCGTAGGCCAAAACCACAAACAGTTTGGATCCATTTAATAGCAGTATCAATCAACTTTTCAGATAATCAAAGTTTTTTACATCCAAAATTAAGATACTTAAGTTATGTGA
>NW_023003178.1:0-678 GCF_900245975.1 Drosophila guanche | reverse complement strand
TAAGTATCTTAGATCTGGTTGCAAAAAACTTTGATTATCTGAAAAGTTGATTGATACTGCTATAAAATGGATCCAAACTCTGTGTGGTTTTGGCCTACCGTCTGGGTAAAGCTTTGAAATGCAAAAATGTTGATTGTTGTGAGATTTTTTGTTTTCGAAATTTTTACTTTAAAAACTCGGGAAAAGTCGGGTTTATTTTTTTTTATGGCAGCACTTGTTTTTTAAGAACTTATTAAGGAAGTAACCTTTAGTTTACGGTTTTTTCAGAGGTTTCGGTTTGTTTTTTCACATAACTTAAGTATCTTAATTTTGGTTGTAAAAAACTTTGATTATCTGAAAAGTTAATTGATACTGCTATAAAATGGATCCAAACTGTTTGTTGTTTTGGCCTACCGTCTGGGTAAAGCTTTGAAATGCAAAAATGTTGATTGATGTGAGATTTTTTTTTTGATATTTTTACTTTAAAAACTCGGGAAAATTCGGGTTTATTTTCTATGGCAGAACTTGTTTTTTAAGAACTTATTAAGGAAGTAATTTGTGGTTTAATGTTTTTTCAGAGGTTTCGGTTTGTTTTTTCACATAACTTAAGTATCTTAGATCTGGTTGCAAAAAACTTTGATTATCTGAAAAGTTGATTGATTCTGCTATAAAATGGATCCAAACTATGTGTGGTTTTGG
>NW_023003177.1:0-678 GCF_900245975.1 Drosophila guanche | reverse complement strand
CAATCAACTTTTCAGATAATCAAAGTTTTTTACATCCAAAATTAAGATAGTTAAGTTATGTGAAAAAACGAACCGCAACCTCTGAAAAAACCTTAAACTAAAAATTACAAAATTGCTAGTTCTTAAAAAACAAGTTCTGCCATAGAAAATAAAACCAACTTTTCCCAAGTTTTCAAAATCAAAATTTCGAAAAAAAAAAATCTCACAACAATCAACATTTTTGCATTTTATAGCTTTTCCGAGACCGTAAGCCAAAACCACAAACAGTTTGGATCCATTTAATAGCAGTATCAATCAACTTTTCAGATAATCAAAGTTTTTTACAACCAAAATTAAGATACTTAAGTTATGTGAAAAAACAAACCGCAACCTCTGAAAAAAACCTTAAACTAAAAATTACATCCTTAATAAGTTCCTAAAAAACAAGTTCTGCCATAGAAAATAAACCCAACTTTTCCCGAGTTTTTAAAGTAAAAATATCGAAAAAAAAAATCTCACAACAATCCACAATTTTGCATTTCAAAGCTTTTCGAGACGGTAGGCCAAAATCACTCAGAGTTTGGATCCATTTTATAGCAGTATCAATCAACTTTTCAGATAATCAAAGTTTTTTACAACCACAGTTAAGATACTTAAGTTATGTGAAAAAACAAACCGAAACCTCTGAAAAAACCTTAA
>NW_023003176.1:0-678 GCF_900245975.1 Drosophila guanche | reverse complement strand
AAATTTGGAAAAAAAAAAATCTCACAACAATCAACATTTTTGCATTTCAAAGCTTTGCCGAGACGGTAGGCCAAAACCACAAACAGTTTGGATCCATTTAATAGCAGTATCAATCAACTTTTCAGATACTCAAAGTTTTTTACATCCAAAATTAAGATACTTAAGTTATGTGAAAAACGAACCTCAACCTCTGAAAAAATCTTAAACTAAAAATTACAAAATTGCTGGTTCTTAAAAAACAAGTTCTGCCATAGAAAATAAAACCAACTTTTCCCAAGTTTTTAAAGTCAAAATTTCGAAAAAAAAATCTCACAACACTCCACATTTTTGCATTTCAAAGCTTTACCCAGACGGTAGGCCAAAACCACACAGAGTTTGGATCCATTTTATAGCAGAATCAATCAACTTTTCAGATAATCAAAGTTTTTTTCTACCAGATCAAAGATACTTAAGTTATGAAAAAAAAACCACAATCTCTCGAAAAAAACCTTAAACTAAAAATTACTTCCCTAATAAGTTCTTAAAAAAAAGTTCTGCCATAGAAAATAAACCCGACTTTTCTAATAATCAAAGTTTTTTGCAACCAGATCAAAAATACTTAAGTTATGAAAAAAAAAAACAAACCGCAACCTCTAAAACTAACCTTAAACTAAAAATTACTTCCTTAATAAGTTCTTA
>NW_023003175.1:0-678 GCF_900245975.1 Drosophila guanche | reverse complement strand
AAAAAATCTCACTACAATCAACATTTTTGCATTTCAAAACTTTACCCAGACGGTAGGCCAAAACCACACAGAGTTTGGATCCATTTTATAGCAGAATCAATCAACTATTCAGATAATCAAAGTTTTTTACAACCAAAACTAAGATACTTAAGATATGTAAAAAAACAAACCGCAACCTCTGAAAAAACCTTAAACTAAAAATTTCAAAATTGCTAATTCTTAAAAAACAAGTTCTGCCATAGAAAATAAATCCGACTTTTCCCGAGTGTTTAAAGTCAAAATTTCGAGAAAAAAAAAATCTCACAACAATACACATTTTTGCATTTCAAAGCTTTACCCAGACGGTAGGCCAAAACCACACAGAGTTTGAATCCATTTTATAGCAGGATCAATCAACTTTTCAGATAATCAAAGTTTTTTACAACCAAAATTAAGATACTTAAGTTATTTGAGAAAACAAACCGCAACCTCTGAAAAAACCTTAAACTAAAAATTGCTTCCTTAATAAGTTCTTAAAAAAGCAAGTTCTGCCATAGAAAATAAACCCGACTTTTCCTGAGTTTTTAAAGTAAACATTTCGAAAACAAAAAATCTCACAACAATCAACATTTTTGCATATCAAAACTTTACCCAGACGGTAGGCCAAAACCACACAGAGTTGGATCCATTTTATAGCAG
>NW_023003174.1:0-678 GCF_900245975.1 Drosophila guanche | reverse complement strand
TCAGGTGCTCAACAAGACGGACGGACAGACGGACGGACAGACAGGGCTCAATCGACTCGGCTATTGATGGTGATCAAGAATATATACACTTTATGGGGTCGGAAACGATTCCTTCTGTGTGTTACATACATTAACTTTGTGCACAAATACAATATACCCTATTTACTCTTCGAGTACCGGGTATAAAACAAATATAATTTGCGTGAGGGGGGGGGGGATTGTTAAAAGTCGGCAGAGGCAGAGGGACGACAGAGGCAGAGGCCGAGTGAAGCAGAGTGTGAATGAGAGAATGTGAAAAGAACAACAAAAGCTGCAGGACAGTGTGGGTTTAGCCACTGCTAATTAATTTCTTCTTTCTGGCTATAATAATGATCCAATCGAATCCCAAGTTGGTGGTCTGATAGATATGGCCATTCCCTACAGAATGGCGTTTTTAGTTTTCTTCTATCTTTAAAATTTTAGATTTGGGAGGTTTTCGGCCTTTTGCGGGGGCGGAATGGGGCGGGGCACATTTTTTAAATACACTTGTAACAGTGTGAGCATACAGAAGTCTGGATGCAAAATTTGGTGGCTCTAGCTTTTATAGTCTCTGAGATTCAGGTGCTCAACAAGACGGACGGACAGACGGACGGACAGACGGACGGACAGACGGACAGACAGACAGGGCTCAATCGACTC
>NW_023003173.1:0-678 GCF_900245975.1 Drosophila guanche | reverse complement strand
AGTTCCTAAAAAACAAGTTCTGCCAAAGAAAATAAACCCGACTTTTCCCGAGTTCTTAAAGTCAAAATTTGGGGGAAAAAAAAAATCTCACAACAACAGTATCAATCAACTTTTCAGATAATGAAAGTTTTTTATAACCAAAGATACTTAAGTTATGTGAAAAACAAACCGCAACCTTTGAAAAGTCCTTAAACTTAAAATTACTTCCTTAATAAGTTCTTAAAAAACAAGTTCTGCCATAGAAAATAAACCCGACATTTTAAAGTAAAAATTTCGAAAAAAAAATCTTACAACAATCAACATTTTTGCATTTTAAAGCTTTACCCAGACGGTAGGCCAAAACCACACAGAGTTTGGATCCATTTTATAGCAGTATCAATCAACTTTTCAGATAATCAAAGTTTTTTACAACCAAAATTAAGATACTTAAGTTATGTGAAAAAACAAACCGCAACCTCTGAAAAAACCTTAAACTAAAAATTAAAAAATTGCTAGTTCTTAAAAAACAAGTTCTGGCATAGAAAATAAAACCGACTTCTCCCGAGTTTTTAAGTAAAAATATGGAAAAAAAAATCTCACATCAATCAACATTTTTGCTTTTCAAAGCTTTACTTAGACGGTAGGTCAAAACCACACAGAGTTTGGATCCATTTTATAGCAGTATCAATCAACTTTTCA
>NW_023003172.1:0-678 GCF_900245975.1 Drosophila guanche | reverse complement strand
GAGACTATAAAAGCTAGAGCCACCAAATTTTGCATCCAGACTTCTGTATGCTCACACTGTTACAAGTGTATTTAAAAAATGTGCCCCGCCCCATTCCGCCCCCGAAAAAGGGCGAAAACCTCCCAAATCTACAATTTTAAAGATAGAAGAAAACTAAAAACGCCATTCTGTAGGGAATGTCCATATCTATCAGATCACCAAATTGGGATCCGATTGGATCATTATAGCCAGAAAGAAGAAATTAATTGCCTCTGCCTCTGCCGACTTTTATCCACCCCCCCTTCCCCCCCCCCGCCCCACCACTCACGCAGCTTATATTTGTTTTATACCCGGTACTCGAAGAGTAAATAGGGTATATTGTATTTGTGCACAAAGTTAATGTATGTAACACACAGAAGGAATCGCTTCCGACCCCATAAAGTATACATATTATTGATCTCCATCAATAGCCGAGTCGATTGAGCCCTGTCTGTCTGTCCGTCTGTCCGTCCGTCTGTCCGTCCGTCTTCTTGAGCACCTGAATCTCAGAGACTATAAAAGCTAGAGCCACCAAATTTTGCCTCCAGACTTCTGTATGCTCACACTGTTACAAGTGTATTTAAAAAATGTGCCCCGCCCCATTCCGCCCCCGCAAAAGGGCGAAAACCTCCCAAATCTACAATTTTAAAGATAAAAAGT
>NW_023003171.1:0-679 GCF_900245975.1 Drosophila guanche | reverse complement strand
TCTTATTTTTGGTTGTAAAAAACTTTGATTATCTGAAAAGTTGATTGATACTGCTATAAAATGGATCCCAACTGTTTGTGGTTTTGGCCTACCGTCTGGGTAAAGCTTTGAAATGCAAAAATGTTGATTGATGATGATTTTACTTTAAAAACTCGGGAAAAGTTGGGTTTATTTTCTAAGGCAGAACTTGTTTTTTAGGAACTTATTAAGGTTGTAATTTTTAGTTTAAGGTTTTTTCAGAGGTTGCGGTTTGTTTTTTTTACATAACTTAAGGATCTTAGATCTGGTTGCAAAAAAACTTTGATTATCTGAAAAGTTGATTGATTCTGCTATAAAATGGATCCAAACTCTGTGTGATTGTGGGCTACCGTCTCGGAAAAGCTTTGAAATGCAAAAATGTGGATTGTTGTGAGATTTTTTTTCTCGAAATTTTGACTTTAAGAACTCGGGAAAAGTCGGGTTTATTTTCTATGGCAGAACTTGTTTTTTAGGAACTAACAATTTTGTAATTTTTAGTTTAAGGTTTTTTCAAAAGTTGCGGTCATAACTTAAGTATCTTAGATCTGGTTGCAAAAAACTTTGATTATCTGAAAAGTTGATTGATTCTGCTATAAAATGGATCCCAACTCTGTGTGGTTTTGGCCCACCATCTGGGTAAAGCTTTGAAATGCAAAAATGT
>NW_023003170.1:0-679 GCF_900245975.1 Drosophila guanche | reverse complement strand
CGAGCTCGCGCCAACACTAGCCAGGCTAGCGTCGCTGGCGTCTGCCTCGGTGTCAATGTCCATGTTCCTCTAGCGGCAGTCTCGAACACTAATGCTGAAGCGGAGAAATTTAGTACCGCTTATCAAATAGAGACACGAACCGATAACCACTTTCAAGAACCTATACTCGAACAGCTGACTTAGCGGAGACACCAACCGACCCCCAGGTCAAAAACCAAGTTCAAACAGCTGAGAAACACGTGGTTTCTGAAAAATATAAATTATATAATATAAATAAATTTGCTCGTAAATTCGTCTATTTGGCAACTAATTAAACGCAATTTAGTATACCAGCAGCGGAACACTCACGGCAAGGTTTATAACACTTTCTACAAGGGAAAACACACTCTTTCGCACTGAAAAAACGACGTCAAGGCGGAACGCTTAAAAACACGTCTGCTTCCAGTGGCAGTCAGAGAGCAACTGAGTAGATAGGGACATATATGTCTTCTGATCTCTCAGCCTTTATTTAACGTGGCGGTTCCTCAGGAAGGGATTTCAACCACGGTGTTGAGTTGCCCGGGATAAGAAGCTATAGCAAATACATAGCGACTCGGCCCGGTACCAATTGGAAAGTATGCTAGTCGGGCATACTTTCCCCCCTTGGTGAGGAGCGAAGGTGTATCTATCACCTCTTCCG
>NW_023003169.1:0-679 GCF_900245975.1 Drosophila guanche | reverse complement strand
CGTAGGCCAAAACCACAAACAGTTTGGATCCATTTAATAGCAGTATGAATCAACTTTTCAGATAATCAAAGTTTTTTACAACCACAGTTAAGATACTTAAGTTATGTGAAAAAACAAACCGAAACCTCTGAAAAAAACTTAAACTAAAAATTACAAAATTGCTAGTTCTTAAAAAACAAGTTCTGCCATAGAAAATAAACCCGACTTTTCCCGAATTTTTAAAGTAAAAATTTCGAAGAAAAAAAATACCTCACAAAAATGAACATTTTTGCATTTTAAAGCTTTACCCAGACGGTAGGCCAAAACCACACAGAGTTTGGATCCATTTAATAGCAGTATCAATCAAATTTTCAGATAATCAAAGTTTTTTACATCCAAATATAAGATACTTAAGTTATGTGAAAAACCAACCGCAACATCTGAAAAAACCTTAAACTAAAAATTACTTCCTTAATAAGTTCCTAAAAAACAAGTTCTGCCAAAGAAAATAAACCCAACTTTTCCCGAGTTTTTAAAGTAAAAATATCGAAAAAAAAAATCTTACAACAATCCACATTTTTGCATTTCAAAGCTTTTCCGAGACGGTAGGCCAAAAGCACACAGAGTTTGGATCCACTTTATAGCAGTATCAATCAACTTTTCAGATAATCAAAATTTTTTACAACCAAAATTAAGATAC
>NW_023003168.1:0-679 GCF_900245975.1 Drosophila guanche | reverse complement strand
GATACTGCTATGGAATGGATCCAAACTCTGTGTGGTTTTGGCCTACCGTCTGGGTAAAGCTTTGAAATGCAAAAATGTTGATTGTTGTGAGATTTTTTGTTTTCGAAATTTTTACTTTAAAAACTCGGGAAAAGTCGGGTTTATTTTCTATGGCAGAACTTGTTTTTTAAGAACTTATTAAGGAAGTAATTTTCAGTTTAAGGTTTTTTCAGAGGTTGCGGTTTATTTTCTCAAATAACTTAAGTATCTTAATTTTGGTTGTAAAAAACTTTGATTATCTGAAAAGTTGATTGATACTGCTATGGAATGGATCCAAACTCTGTGTGGTTTTGGCCTACCGTCTGGGTAAAGCTTTGAAATGCAAAAATGTTTATTGTTGTGAGATTTTTTGTTTTCGAAATTTTTTCTTTAAAAACTCGGGAAAAGTCGGATTTATTTTCTATGGCAGAACTTGTTTTTTAAGAACTAGCAATTTTGAAATTTTTAGTTTAAGGTTTTTTCAGAGGTTGCGGTTTGTTTTTTCACATATCTTAAGTATCTTAATTTTGGTTGTAAAAAACTTTGATTATCTGAATAGTTGATTGATACTGCTATAAAATGGATCCAAACTCTGTGTGGTTTTGGCCTACCGTCTCGGAAAAGCTTTGAAATGCAAAAATGTGGATTGTTGTGAGATTTT
>NW_023003167.1:0-679 GCF_900245975.1 Drosophila guanche | reverse complement strand
GTAAAGCTTTAAAATGCAAAAATGTTCATTTTTGTGAGGTATTTTGTACGAAATTTGGACTTTAAAAACTCGGGTTTTTTTTTTTGGCAGAACTTGTTTTTTTTAAAACTTATTAAGAAAGTAATTTTTAGTTTAAGGTTTTTTCAGAGGTTGCGGTTTGTTTTTTTACATAACTTAAGTATCTTAATTTTGGTTGTAAAAATCTTTGATTATCTGAAAAGTTGATTGATACTGCTATAAAATGGATCCAAACTGTGTGGTATTGGCCTTACGTCTTGTTTTTTAGAACTTGTTTTTTAGGAACTTATTAAGGATTTAATTTTTAGTTTAAGGTTTTTTCAGAGGTTGTGGTTTGTTTTTTCACATAACTTAAGTATCTTAATTTTGGTTGTAAAAAACTTTGATTATCTGAAAAGTTGATTGATACTGATATAAAATGGATCCAAACTGTTTGTGGTTTTGGCCTACCGTCTCGGAAAAGCTTTGAAATTCAAAAATGTTGATTGTTGTGAGATTTTATTTTTCGAAATTTGGACCTTAAAAATTCGTGAAAAGTCGGTTTTATTTTCTATGGCAGAACTTGTTTTTCAGGAACTTATTAAGGAAGTAATTTTTAGTTTAATGTTTTTTCAGAGGTTGAGGTTTGTTTTTTTCACATAACCTAGTTATCTTAGATCTG
>NW_023003166.1:0-679 GCF_900245975.1 Drosophila guanche | reverse complement strand
CACAAACAGTTTGGATCCATTTAATAGCAGTATCAATCAACTTTTCAGATAATCAAAGTTTTTTACATCCAAAATTAAGATACTTAAGTTATGTAAAAAAACGAACCACAACCTCTGAAAAAACCTTAAACTAAAACTTACAAAATTGCTAGTTCTTAAAAAACAAGTTCTGCCATAGAAAATAAAACCAACTTTTCCCGAGTTTTTAAAGTCGAAATTTCGAAAAAAAAAATCTCACAACAATCAACATTTTTGCATTTCAAAGCTTTTCCGAGACCGTAGGCCAAAACCACAAACAGTTTGGATCCATTTAATAGCAGTATCAATCAACTTTTCAAATAATCAAAATTTTTTACAACCAAAATTAAGATACCTAAGTTATGTGAAGAAACAAACCGCAACCTCTGAAAAAACCGTAAACTAAAAATTACAAAATTACTAGTTCTTAAAAAACAAGTTCTGCCATAGAAAATAAAACCAACTTTTCCCGAGTTTTTAAAGTCAAAATTTCGAAAAAAAAAATCTCACAACAATCAACATTTTTGCATTTCAAAGCTTTTCCGAGACGGTAGGCCAAAACCACACAGAGTTTGGATCCATTTAATAGCAGTATCAATCAACTTTTCAGATAATCAAGGGTTTTTACAACCAAAATTAAGATACTTAAGTTATGTGAAAA
>NW_023003165.1:0-679 GCF_900245975.1 Drosophila guanche | reverse complement strand
TAAAAAACAAGTTCTGCCATAGAAAATAAAACCAACTTTTCCCGAGTTTTTAAAGTCAAAATTTCGAAAAAAAAAATCTCACAACAATCAACATTTTTGCATTTCAAAGCTTTTCCGAGACGGTAGGCCAAAACCACACAGAGTTTGGATCCACTTTATAGCAGTATCAATCAACTTTTCAGATAATCAAAATTTTTTAAAACCAAAATTAAGATACTTAAGTTATGTGAAAAAACGAACCGCAACCTCTGAAAAAACCTTTAACTAAAAATTACAAAATTGCTAGTTCTTAAAAAACAAGTTCTGCCATAGAAAATAAAACCAACTTTTCCCGAGTTTTTAAAGTCAAAATTTCGAAAAAAAAATCTCACAGCAATCCACATTTTTGCATTTCAAAGCTTTTCGAGACGGTAGGCCAAAACCACTCAGAGTTTGGAGCCATTTTATAGCAGTATCAATCAACTTTTCAGATAATCAAAGTTTTTACAACCACAGTTAAGATACTTAAGTTATGTGAAAAAACAAACCGAAACCTCTGAAAAAACCTTAAACTAAAAATTACAAAATTGCTAGTTCTTAAAAAAACAAGTTCTGCCATAGAAAATAAACCCGACTTTTCCCGAGTTTTTAAAGTAAAAATATCGAAAAAAAAAATCTCACATCAATCAACATTTTTGCA
>NW_023003164.1:0-679 GCF_900245975.1 Drosophila guanche | reverse complement strand
TAAGAACTTATTAAGGAAGTAATTTTAAGTTTAAGGTTTTTTCAGAGGTTGCGGTTTGTTTTTTCACATAACTTAAGTATCTAAGATCTGGTTGCAAAAAACTTTGATTATCAGAAAAGTTGATTGATTCTGCTGTAAAATGGATCCAAACTCTGTGTGGTTTTGGCCTACCGTCTGGGTAAAGCTTTGAAATGCAAAAGGGTGGATTGTTGTGATATTTTTTTTCGAAATTTTTACTTTAAAAACTCGGGAGAAGTCGGTTTTATTTTCTATGCCAGAACTTGATTTTTAAGAAGTATCATTTTTGTAATTTTTAGTTTAAGGTTTTTTCAGAGGTTGCGGTTTGTTTTCTCACATAACTTAAGTATCTTAATTTTCGTTGTAAAAAACTTTGATTATCTGAAAAGTTGATTGATACTGCTATAAAATGGATCCAAAATCTGTGTGGTTTTGGCCTACCGTCTGGTTAAAGCTTTGAAATGCAAAAATGTTGATTTTTGTGAGGTATTTTGTACGAATTTTTGACTTTAAAAACTCGGGAAAAGTCGGGTTTATTTTTTATGGCAGAACTTGTTTTTTAAGAACTTATTAAGGAAGTAATTTTAAGTTTATTGTTTTTTCAGAGGTTGCGGTTTGTTTTTTCACATAACTTAAGTATCTTAGATCTGGTTGCAAAAAA
>NW_023003163.1:0-679 GCF_900245975.1 Drosophila guanche | reverse complement strand
CAATCCACATTTTTGCATTTCAAAGCTTTTCGAGACGGTAGGCCAAAATCACTCAGAGTTTGGATCCATTTTATAGCAGTATCAATCAACTTTTCAGATAATCAAAGTTTTTTACAACCACAGTTAAGATACTTAAGTTATGTGAAAAAACAAACCGAAACCTCTGAAAAAACCTTAAACTAAAAATTACAAAATTGCTTGTTCTTAAAAAACAAATTCTGCCATAGAAAATAGAACCAACTTTTCCCGAGCTTTTAAAGTCAAAATTTCGAAAAAAAAATCTCACAACAATCCACATTTTTGCATTTCAAAGCTTTTCAAAACGGTAGGCCAAAACCACTCAGAGTTTGGATCCATTTTATAGCAGTATAAATCAACTTTTCAGATAATCAAAGTTTTTTACAACCAAAATTAAGATACTTAAGTTATGTGAAAAAACAAACCGCAATCTCTGAAAAAACCTTAAACTAAAAATTACACAATTGCTAGTTCTTAAAAAACAAGTTCTGCCATAGAAAATAGAACCAACTTTTCCCGAGTTTTTAAAGTCGAAATTTCGAAAAAAAAAATCTCACAACAATCAACATTTTTGCATTTCAAAGCTTTTCCGAGACGGTAGGCCAAAACCACAAACAGTTTGGATCCATTTAATAGCAGTATCAATCAACTTTTCAGATAA
>NW_023003162.1:0-679 GCF_900245975.1 Drosophila guanche | reverse complement strand
ACGGACTTAAGGTTATAACCACCGAAGACATTCCTTCTGCTGTGCTGGTGCCTGGTAGGAGACCCTCCCAATCATTGCCCATATTTTCGAATTTAGAATCAAACAAAAAAAAAATCTTTCTGGTCTTAAAGAC
The DNA here is from genome assembly GCF_900245975.1 of Drosophila guanche. Taxonomy (NCBI): domain Eukaryota; kingdom Metazoa; phylum Arthropoda; class Insecta; order Diptera; family Drosophilidae; genus Drosophila; species Drosophila guanche. The sequence goes on along the minus strand of NW_023003162.1, from coordinate 546 downwards.
CATATCGTTATATAACTTATATCGTTTTTCCTTAATCATAATTTTTTACAATGGCGGTAAGGCGAAGTATTGACAATATAAATGTTAATCTCGGCGAGGTAGTCGTACACTGCACTATATGCAATAATACTAGCCAGGACACCGACATTGTAGAAACCCATGGCAAACACAAATACCACAGGTTGTGTTTATCGGATTGGTTGACATCCAATGAGACATGCCCGATTTGTAGGCAGCTGTGTTCGTTACCGTTGCGTTCACAATCTCAATCGAATTTACAGAGTGGGGGAAATGCCGCGGCGAATTTGTCGTACACCGGAGCAATTCCGAAAAATCGTCCTAAAACCAGGTCACAGGTACGAAATACCCCAAAGGCCTCAAGTGCACGACTTAACCCTCGACCAGGACCTGGCCAGACTAGACGTGCTCAGGAATCCAATGTTCTTTCCGAAGGAAATATCCAACGACTTATTTCAGAGTCCATGACTAAATTTCAGGAAAATATGACCGCAGTTATTTCAGAGAAGATAACAACGGAGTTGAGGA
>NW_023003161.1:0-679 GCF_900245975.1 Drosophila guanche | reverse complement strand
TGGATCCAAACTCTGTGTGGTTTTGGCCTACCATCTCGGAAAAGCTTTGAAATGCAAAAATGTTGATTGTTGTGAGATTTTTTGTTTTCGAAATTTTTACTTTAAAAACTCGGGTTTATTTTCTATGGCAGAACTTGTTTTTTAAGAACTTATTAAGGAAGTAATTTGTGTTTTAATGTTTTTTCAGAGGTTTCGGTTTTTTTTTCACATAACTTAAGTATCTTAGATCTGGTTGCAAAAAACTTTGATTATCTGAAAAGTTGATTGCTACTGCTATAAAATGGATCCAAACTGTTTGTGGTTTTGGCCTACCGTCTGGGTAAAGCTTTGAAATGCAAAAATGTTGATTGATGTGAGATTTTTTTTTTTCGATATTTTTACTTTAAAAACTCGGGAAAAGTCGGGTTTATTTTATATGGCAGAACTTGTTTTTTAGGAACTTATTAAGGTTGTAATTTTTAGTCTAAGGTTTTTTCAGAGGTTCATTCTGGACGTTGATATGCAATGACTGCACCATCAAGTGGCCCATGCGACACCAAGCCAAAGCCTGTTACGCGCGGAACCTAGCAGAACGCAGCCCTCCTCCCGCCCAACCGACCGAGGGGCGCTGCCGCATGACGCGCGGCGCGATTAACCGAACCGGTCGCGAGCATGCAGGAAAGATAGATGTTAGGCTAAT
>NW_023003160.1:0-679 GCF_900245975.1 Drosophila guanche | reverse complement strand
TTGATTGATGCTGCTATGAAGTGGATCCAAACTGTGTGTGGTTTTGTCCTACCGTCTGGGTAAAGCTTTGAAAAGCAAACATGTTGATTTTTGTGAGGTATTTTGTACGAAATTTTGACTTTAAAAATTCGGAAAGAGTCGGGTTTATTTGCTACGGCAGACCTTGTTTTTTCAGAATTTTCAAAGTTTGTACTTTTTTGTTTAAGGTTTTTTTTAATGTAGCGGTTTGTTTTTTGACAGAACTTAAGTATCTTAGATCTGGTTGTAAAGAACTTTTAATATCTGAAAAGTTGATTGATGCTGCTATAAAGTGGATCCAAACTCTGTTTGATTTTGGCCTATTTTGGCCTGATTTTGGGTCTGGGCAAAGCTTTGAAATGAAAAAATGTTGATTTTTGTGAGGTATTTTGTACGAAATTTTGACTTTAAAAATTCGGAAAGAGTCGGGTTTATTTGCTACGGGAGACCTTGGTTTTTTCAGAATTTTCAAAGTTTGTACTTGTTTGTTTAAGGTTTTTTTTAATGTAGCGGTTTGTTTTTTGACAGAACTTAAGTATCTTAGATCTGGTTGTAAAGAACTTTTAATATCTGAAAAGTTGATTGATGCTGCTATGAAGTGGATCCAAACTGTGTGTGGTTTTGTCCTACCGTCTGGGTAAAGCTTTGAAAAGCAAACATG
>NW_023003159.1:0-679 GCF_900245975.1 Drosophila guanche | reverse complement strand
TGATCAAATATGAATAAAAATAATATAATCAAAATATAAAGTAAGAATTAATTAATTAAATGAATTAAATGGCATAATTGTAGTGATTATAGTTAATAATAATTCATCTTATATATGGTTAAGCATGCATGTCTCACTGTGTAGACGCTATTCTCCTGACCCGGAGTGTATGTGTGTATATGTGTGTCTACTTACAGACCTTTAAACAGCTGTTGGTGTCGTTGGGCCCAATTTCACGTTCTAACTGTTAAAGAAATGTAGAAATATGCAAAATAACAAAGGAGCGTTATGAAGAGGTATTTTACCAATACCCTTCCATGGACACAATGAGACCGATGATGCACCCTTTAGAATCTATTATTAACTACGCATAAATTTCATGTTTTTCTTCTTCTATTCTAAGTTAATGTCTAGGAATATTTAATATTATTGAACAATTTTCTTTTCTATTTTTTTTCTTCTATCCATAATTTTTCATTATTTTCTTTTCTAGATTTTTGTGATTCACTTTTCTTCCCTTAAGTGGCTTTTAGAATGTCGGCATCGAACAATTTTAATAACCTGAGAGAAGGAGAGAATAGGTGACATACGGTCAGGTGGGTCTATTTAAGTGCGCATAGGTGTATGGTCAGCCGCAAGGGCAATGACCGCTGAGCTAATTTTTCCACACCCTACATAT
>NW_023003158.1:0-680 GCF_900245975.1 Drosophila guanche | reverse complement strand
TTTTCTATGGCAGAACTTGTTTTTTAAGAACTATCAATTTTGTAATTTTTAGTTTAAGGGGTTTTCAGAGGTTGCGGTTTTTTCACATAACTTAAGTATCTTAGATCTGATTGCAAAAAACTTTGATTATCTGAAAAGTTGATTGATTCTGCTATAAAATGGATCCAAACTCTGTGTGGTTTTGACCTACCGTCTGGGTAAAGCTTTGAAATGCAAAAATATGGATTGTCGTGAGATTTTTTTTTTCGAATTTTTGACTTTAAAAACTTGGGAAAAGTCGGGTTTATTTTCTATGGCAGAACTTGTTTTTTAAGAACTTATTAAGGAAGTAATTTTTAGTTTAAGGTTTTTTCAGACTTTGCGGTTTGTTTTTTCACATAACTTAAGTATCTTAGATCTGGTTGCAAAAAACTTTGATTATCTGAAAAGTTGATTGATTCTGCTATAAAATGCACCCAAACTCTGTGTGGTTTTGGCCTACCGTCTGGGTAAAGCTTTGAAATGCAAAAATGTGGATTGTTGTGAGATTTTTTGTTTTTGAAATTTTTACTTTAAAAACTCGGGAAAAGTCGGGTTTATTTTCTATGGCAGAACATGTTTTTTAAGAACTTATTAAGGAAGTAACTTTTAGTTTAATGTTTTTTCAGAGGTTGCGGTTTGTTTTTTCATATAACTTAAGT
>NW_023003157.1:0-680 GCF_900245975.1 Drosophila guanche | reverse complement strand
TCTGATACTTTATATGGTTTGATATGTATATAATTTTTACTATAAACGAATAATATTGAAGTGTTTGTGTGTTTCTTGTATTAAAATACGAGAACAATTGACTGTTAAGGGGCACTCTCGATTGTAATTACCAGATTTGCGGAAGACGTGGCAGAAAACCTTTGTAGGGAGTGGTGTCGTGCTTGGTATATTTCATATGGTGAACAATTTAAAATTTGTCCTTACATATGATATGGGGAAAATACCTAGCCTGCAATGTCTGATACTTTATTTGGTTGGATATGTGTATAGTTGTTGCTATATACGAATAATATTGAAGTGTTTGCGTGTTTCTTTTATTAAAATACGAGAACAAATGACTACTAAGAGGCACTCCCTATTGAAGGCACCCGATTTGCGGAAGCCGTGGCAAAAAACCTCTATAGGGAGTGGTGTCGTGCTTGGTGTATTTCATATGATGAACAATTTAAAATTTGTCCTTACATATGATATGGGGAAAATACCTAGCCTGCAATGTCTGATACTTTATTGGGTTGGATATGTGTATAGTTGTTACTATATACGAATAATATTGAAGTGTTTGTGTGTTTCTTGTATTAAAATACGAGAACAAATGACTGTTAAGGGGCACTCTCGATTGTAATCACCCGATTTGCGGAAGCCGTGGCAGAAAACCTCTA
>NW_023003156.1:0-680 GCF_900245975.1 Drosophila guanche | reverse complement strand
CCCGAGTTTTTAAAGTCCAAATTTCGTAATAAATACCTCACAAAAATCAACATATTTGCATTTCAAATCTGTATATTTCCCAGACGGTAAAGCAAAAACACAAAGTGTTTGGAACCAAAACCACACAGAGTTTGGATCCACTTGATAGCAGTATGAATAAACTTTTCAGATAAACAAAGTTCCATACAACCAGATCTAAGATAACTAGGTTATGTGAAAAAAACAAACCTCTACCTCAAAATCAAATTTTCGAAAAAAAAAAAAATCGAACATCAATCAACATTTTTGCATTTCAAAGCTTTACCCAGACGGTAGGCCAAAACCACAAAAAGTTTGGATCCATTTAATAGCAGTATCAATCAACTTTTCAGATAATCAAGGGTTTTTACAACCAAAATTAAGATACTTAAGTTATGTGAAAAAACAAACCACAACCTCTGAGAAAACCTTAAACTAAAAATTAAAAAATTGCTAGTTCTTAAAAAAACAAGTTCTGCCATAGAAAATAAAACCAACTTTTCCCGAGTTTTTAAAGTCAAAATTTCGAAAAAAAAAAATCTCACAACAATCAACATTTTTGCATTTTAAAGCTTTTCCGAGACGGTAGGCCAAAACCACACAGAGTTTGGATCCACTTTATAGCAGTATCAATCAACTTTTCAGATAATCAAAGTTTTTTA
>NW_023003155.1:0-680 GCF_900245975.1 Drosophila guanche | reverse complement strand
AAAGTGTATATATTCTTGATCACCATCAATAGCCGAGTCGATTGAGCCCTGTCTGTCCGTCCGTCTGTCCTTCCGTCTGTCCGTCCGTCTTGTTGAGCACCTGAATCTCAGAGACTATAAAAGCTAGAGCTACCAAATTTTGCATCCAGACTTCTGTATGCTCACACTGTTACAAGTGTATTTAAAAAATGTGACCCGCCCCTTTCCACCCCGCAAAAGGGCGAAAACCTCCCAAATCTACAATTTTACAGACAGAAGAAAACTAAAAACGCCATTCTGTAGGGAATGGTCATATCTATCAGATCAATAAATTGGGATCCGATTGGATAATTATTATAGCCAGAAAGAATAAATAAATTAGCAGTGGCTAAACCCACACTGTCCTGCAGCTTTTGTTGCTCTTTTCACATTCTCTCATTCACACTCTGCTTCACTCGGCCTCTGCCTCTGCCTCTGCCGACTTTAAACCACACCCCCCCCCCTCACGCAGCTTATATTTGTTTTATACCCGGTACTCGAAGAGTAAATAGGGTATATTGTATTTGTGCACAAAGTTAATGTATGTAACACACAGAAGGAATCGTTTCCGCCCCCAGAAAGTGTATATATTCTTGATCACCATCAATAGCCGAGTCGATTGAGCCCTGTCTGTCCGTCCGTCTGTCCTTCCGTCTGTCTGT
>NW_023003154.1:0-680 GCF_900245975.1 Drosophila guanche | reverse complement strand
AAATGCAAAAATGTTGATTGTTGTCAGATTTTTTTTTTCTTCGAAATTTTTACTTTAAAAATTCGGGAAAAGTGGGGTTTATTTTCTATGGAAGAACTTTTCTTTTAAGAACTTATTAAGGAAGTAATTTTTAGTTTAAGGTTTTTTTTAGAGGTTTCGGTTTGTTTTTTCACATAACTTAAGTATCTTAGCTGTGGTTGTAAAAAACTTTGATTATCTGAAAAGTTGATTGATACTGCTATAAAATGGATCCAAACTCTAACTGGTTTTGGCCTACCGTCTCGAAAAGCTTTGAAATGCAAAAATGTGGATTGTAGTGAGATTTTTTTTTTCGAAATTTTGACTTTAAAAACTCGGGAAAAGTTGGATTTATTTTCTATGGCAGAACTTGTTTTTTAAGAACTAGCAATTTTGTAATTTTTCGTTTAAGGTTTTTTCAGAGGTAGCGTTTCGTTTTTTCACATAACTTAAGTATCTTAACTTTGGTTGTAATAAATTTTGATTATCTGAAAAGTTGATTGATACTGCTATAAAGTGGATCCAAAATCTGTGTGCTTTTGGCCTACCGTCTCGGAAAAGCATTGAAATGCAAAAATGTGGATTGTTGTGAGATTTTTTTTTTCGAAATTTTGACTTAAAAAACTTGGGAAAAGTTGGTTTTATTTTCTATGGCAGAACTT
>NW_023003153.1:0-680 GCF_900245975.1 Drosophila guanche | reverse complement strand
CTTTTCTCTCTTCAAACATAGCTTACGGCTAGCCCTTCGAGAACCTTCTTAGCTCTCTCATACACAGCTTTTGGAGGGGTAAAATAGTTAGGCTAAGTGCATGCTGCACAGAACAAAAATTGCATTCAAGGTTTGAAGACTTAATTGATGTGCGTGTAGAAAATATACAAAAACAAAAAAAAAACGTGGTGAAAAGTTTCCAAACCATAAAAGGGAACATAACCCAAATAAAAAAACAATATAAAAGTGTTGTGGCTGCAAGACGAAACAAAAAAACCAACCCCTGGATAAGGTACGCCAAGAGAAAAAAAATGAAAAAGTGACCATATTACATAATTCCATGTATGTACTGTACATAGGTTTTGATCCACGTGTGGCAGGAAATTGCTGACCTGGCCTGACCCTCGGTCTCGGAGGGGGGGTCCGCTCCAGTACCACGATCATCCGTCCCTCTTTTGGTGCCACCGGACCTTGCCTGCAGGCGAAAAAAACGGATGGACTTGGCGATCGGGACCGAGTTGTTTATATACATATATCTCACTCGCAACTATTAAACCATCTATTATATTATATCACCGCGCCTTGTGTAAAGAAATGTTGGTGCTTGCATATGTAGGGTGTGGAAAAATTAGCTCAGCGGTCATTGCCCTTGCGGCTGACCATACACCTATGCGCACTTA
>NW_023003152.1:0-680 GCF_900245975.1 Drosophila guanche | reverse complement strand
AATTTTGGTTGTAAAAAACTTTGATTATCTGAAAAGTTAATTGATACTGCTATAAAGTGGATCCAAACTCTGTGTGGTTTTGGCCTACCGTCTCGGAAAAGCTTTGAAATGCAAAAATGTTGATTGTTGTGAGATTTTTTTTCTTCGAAATTTTGACTTTAAAAACTCGGGAAAAGTTGGTTTTATTTTCTATGGCAGATCTTGTTTTTTAGAACTAGCAATTTTGTAATTTTTAGTTTAAGGTTTTTTCAGAGGTTGTGGTTTGTTTTTTCACATAACTTAAGTATCTTAATTTTGGATGTAAAAACCCTTGATTATCTGAAAAGTTGATTGATACTGCTATTAAATGGATCCAAACTTTTCGTGGTTTTGGCCTACGGTCTCGGAAAAGCTTTGAACTGAAAAAATGTTGATTGTTGTAAGATTTTTTTTTTCGAAATTTTGACTTTAAAAACTCGGGAAAAGTTGGTTTTATTTTCTATGGCAGAACTTGTTTTTTAAGAACTAGCAATTTTGTTATTTTTAGTTTAAGGTTTTTTCAGAGGTTTCGGTTTGTTTTTCACATAACTTAAGTATCTTAACTGTGGTTGTAAAAAACTTTGATTATCTGAAAAGTTGATTGATACTGCTATAAAATGGATCCAAACTCTGAGTGGTTTTGACCTACCGTCTCGAAAAGC
>NW_023003151.1:0-680 GCF_900245975.1 Drosophila guanche | reverse complement strand
AAAACCACAAACAGTTTGGATCCATTTTATATCAGTATGAATCAACTTTTCAGATAATCAAAGTTTTTTACAACCAAAATTAAGATACTTAAGTTATGTGAAAAACCAAACCACAACCTCTGAAAAAACCTTAAACTAAAAATTAAATCCTTAATAAGTTTCTAAAAAACAAGTTCTGCCATAGAAAATAAACCCGACTTTTCCCGAGTTTTTAAAGTAAAAATATCGAAAAAAAAATCTCACATCAATCAACATTTTTGCATTTCAAAGATTTACCCAGACGGTAGGCCAAAACCACACAGTTTGGATCCATTATATAGCAGTATCAATCAACTTTTCAGATAATCAAAGTTTTTTACAACAAAAATTAAGATACTTAAGTTATGTGAAAAAACAAACCGCAACCTCTGAAAAAACCTTAAACTAAAAATTACATCCTTAATAATTTCCTAAAAAACAAGTTCTGCCATAGAAAATAAAACCGACTTTTCCCGAGTTTTTAAAGTAAAAAATATCGAAAAAAAAAAAATCTCACATCAATCAACATTTTTGCATTTCAAAGGCTTATCCAGACGGTAGGCCAAAACCACTCAGTTTGGATCCATTTTATAGCAGTATCAATCAACTTTTCAGATAATCAAAGTTTTTTACAAACAAAATTAAGATACTTAAGTTATGTG
>NW_023003150.1:0-680 GCF_900245975.1 Drosophila guanche | reverse complement strand
AATTCGTAAAAAATACCTCACAAAAATCAACATTTTTGCATTTCAAAGCTTTACCCAGACGGTAGGCCAAAACCACACAGAGTTTGGATCCATTTTAAAGCAGTATCAATCAATTTTTCAGATAATCAAAGTTTTTTACAACCAGATCTAAGATACTTAAGTTATGTGAAAAAAAACAAACCGCAACCTCTGAAAAAACCTTAAACTACAAATTTCATCCTTAATAAGTTCCTAAGAAAACAAGTTCTGCCATAGAAAATAAAACCGACTTTTCCCAAGTTTTTAAAGTCAAAATTTCGAAAAAAAAATCTCACAACAATCAACATTTTTGCATTTTGAAGCTTTACCCAGACGGTAGGCCATAACCACACAGAGTTTGGATCCATTTTATAGCAGTATCAATCAACTTTTCAGATAATCAAAGTTTTTTGCAACCAGATCTAAGATACTTAAGTTATGTGAAAAAACAAACCGCAACCTATGAAAAAACCTTAAACTTAAAATTACTTCCTTAATAAGTTCTTAAAAAACAAGTTCTGCCATAGAAAATAAAACCGACTTTTCCCAAGTTTTTAAAGTCAAAATTTCGAAAAAAAAAATCTCACAACAATCAACATTTTTGCATTTTGAAGCTTTACCCAGACGGTAGCCCAAAACCACACAGAGTTTGGATCCATTTT
>NW_023003149.1:0-680 GCF_900245975.1 Drosophila guanche | reverse complement strand
CAGAGTTTGGATCCATTTTATATATCCATCAACTTTTCAGATAATCAAAGGTCTTTACAACCAGATCTAAAATACTTAAGCACAATCAATCAACTTTTCAGATAATCAAAGTTTTTTGCAACCAGATCTTAGATACTTAAGTTATGTGAAAAAAACAAACCGCAACCTCTGAAAAAACATTAAACAAAAAATTACAAAACTGTTAGTTCTTAAAAAACAAGTTCTGGCATAGAAAATAAACCCGACTTTTCCCGAGTTTTTAAAGTCAAAATTTCGAAAACAAAAAATCTCACAACAATCAAAATTTTTGCATTTCAAAGCTTTACCCAGACGGTAGGCCAAAACCACACAGAGTTTGGATCCATTTTATAGCAGTATTAATCAAGTTTTCAGATAATCAAAGTTTTTTACAACGAAAATTAAGCTACTTAATTTATGTGAGAAAACAAACCGCAACTTATAAAAAAAGTAAAAATATCGAAAAAAAAAAATCTCACAACCTCACCACAACCAAAATCTCATTTTATACCAGTAGCAATCAACTTTTCAGATAATCAAAGTTTTTTACAACCAGATCTTAGATACTTAAGTTATGTGAAAAAACAAACCGCAACCTCTGAAAAAACCTTAAACTAAAAATTACAAAAATGCTAGTTCTTAAAAAACAAGTTCTGGCATAG
>NW_023003148.1:0-680 GCF_900245975.1 Drosophila guanche | reverse complement strand
TTTAACTTCATTTTGACTTTTAAAACTAGGAAAGAGTCGGGTTTATTTTCTATGGCAGAACTTTATTTTTAAGAATTTATTAAGAAAGTAATTTTTTGTTTAAGGTTTTTTCAGAGGTAGCGATTTGTTTTTTCACATAACTTAAGTATCCTAATTTTGGTTGTAAAAATTTTGATTATCTGAAAAGTTTATTGATACTTCTATAACATCTATCCAAACTCTGTGTGGTTTTGGCGTACCGCCTGGGTAAGGATTTGAAATGCAAAAATGTTGATTGATGTGAGATTTTTTTTTTTCGATATTTTTACTTTAAAAACTCGGAAAAAGTCGGGTTTATTTTCTATTGCAGAACTTGTTTTTTAGGAACTTATTAGGGATGTAATTTTTAGTTTAAGGTTTTTTCAGAGGTTGCGTTTTGTTTTTTCACATAACTAAAATATCTTAATTTTGGTTGTAAAAAAACTTTAGTTATCTGAAAAGTTGATTGATACTGCTATAAAATGGATCCAAAATCTGTGTGGTTTTGGCCTACCGTCTGGGCAATGCTTTGATATGCAAAAATGTTTATTTTTGTGAGGTATTTTGTACGAAATTTTTACTTAAAAAAATCGGGAAAAGTCGGGTTTATTTTCTATGGCAGAACTTGTTTTTTAAGAACTTATTAAGGATGTAATTTTTGT
>NW_023003147.1:0-680 GCF_900245975.1 Drosophila guanche | reverse complement strand
AAAAGTTGATTGATACTGCTATAAAATGGATCCAAACTGTGTGGTATTGGCCTACCGTCTGGGTAAAGCTTTGAAATGCAAAAATGTTGATTGAAGTGAGATTGTGGTTTATTTTCTATGGCAGAACTTGTTTTTTAAGAACTTATTAAGGATGTAATTTTTAGTTTAAGGTTTTTTCAGAGGTTGCGGTTTGTTTTTTTACATAACTTAAGTATCTTAATTTTTGTTGTATAAAACTTTGATTATCTGAAAAGTTGATTGATACTGCTATTAAATGGATTCAAACTGTGTGGTTTTGGCCTACCGTTTGGGTAAAGCTTTGAAATGCAAAAATGTTGATTGATGTGAGATTTTTTTTTCGATAGTTTTACTTTAAAAACTCGGGAAAAGTCGGGTTTATTTTCTATGGCAGAACTTGTTTTTTAGGAACTTATTAAGGATGTAATTCTTAGTTTAAGGTTTTTTCAGAGGTTTCGGTTTGTTTTTTCACATAACCTAGTTATCTTAGATCTGGTTGTATGGACCTTTGTTTATCTGAAAAGTTTATTCATACTGCTATCAAGTGGATCCAAACTCTGTGTGGTTTTGGTTCCAAACACTTTGTGTTTTTGCTTTACCGTCTGGGAAATATACAGATTTGAAATGCAAAAATGTTGATTTTTGTGAGGTATTTATTACGA
>NW_023003146.1:0-680 GCF_900245975.1 Drosophila guanche | reverse complement strand
CCGCGAGTTTTTAAAGTCAATATTTCGACAATAAGAATCTCACAACAATCAAAATTTTTGCATTTGAAAGCTTTACCCAGACGGTAGGCCACAACCACACTCAGTTTGGATCCATTTTATAGCAGTATCAATAAACTTTTCATATAATCAAAGTTTTTTGCAACCAGATATAAGATACTTAAGTTATGTGAAAAAACAATCCGCAACCTCTGAAAAAACACTAAACAAAAAAGTAAAAACTTTGAAAATTCTTAAAAGAAAAGTTCTGCCATAGAAAATAAACCCGACTGTTCTCGAATTTGTAAAGTCAAAATGTCGTGAAAAATACCTCACAAAAATCAACATTTTTGCATTTCAAAGCTTTACCCAGACGGTAGGCCAAAACCACTCACAGTTTGTATCAATTTTTTAGCAGTATCAATCAACCTTTCAGATAATCAAAGTTTTTTGCAACCAGATCTAAGATACTTAAGTTATGTAAAAAAAAACAAACCGCAATCTCTGAAAAAACATTTAACAAAAAAGTACAAACTTTGAAAATTCTTAAAAGAAAAGTTCTGCCATAGAAAATAAACCCGACTGTTCCCGAATTTGTAAAGTCAAAATGTCGTGAAAAATACCTCACAAAAATCAACATTTTTGCATTTCAAAGCTTTACCCAGACGGTAGGCCACAACCAC
>NW_023003145.1:0-680 GCF_900245975.1 Drosophila guanche | reverse complement strand
CTAAAAATTACATCTTTAATAAGTTCCTAAAAAAAAGTTCTGCCATAGAAAATAAACCCGACTGTTCCCGAGTTTTTAAATTCAATATTTCGACAATAAAAATCTCACAACAACCAACATTTTTGCATTTCAAAGCTTTACCCAGACGGTAGGCCAAAACCACACACAGTTTGGATCAATTTTTTAGCAGTATCAATCAGTTTTTAGATAATCAAAGTTTTTTGCAACCAGATCTAAGATACTTAAGTTATGTGAAAAAACAAATGACTACCTCTGAAAAAACCTAAAACTAAAAATTACATCCTTAATAGGTTCTTAAAAAACCAGTTCTGCCATAGAAAATAAACCCGACTGTTCACGAGTTTTTAAAGTCAATATTTCGACAATAAAAATCTCACAACAACCAACATTTTTGCATTTCAAAGCTTTACCCAGACGGTAGGTCAAAACCACACACAATTTGGATCAATTTTTTAGCAGTATCAATCAACTTTTCAGATAATCAATGTTTTTTGCAACCAGATCTAAGATACTTAAGTTATGTGAAAAAACAAACCGCTACTTCTAAAAAAACCTTAAATTAAAAATTACATCTTTAATAAGTTCCTAAAAAAAAGTTCTGCCATAGAAAATAACCCGACTCCTCCCGAGTTTTTGAAGTCAATATTTCGATAATAAAA
>NW_023003144.1:0-680 GCF_900245975.1 Drosophila guanche | reverse complement strand
CTTTACAGATAATCAAAGTTTCTTGCAACCAGATCTAAGATATGTGAAAAATTATGTGAATTATGTGATTATGTGAAAAAAAACCGCTACTTCTAAAAAAAACCTTAAATTAAAAATTACATCTTTAATAAGTTCCTAAAAAAAAGTTCTGCCATAGAAATGAACCCGACTCTTCCCGAGTTTTTAAAGTCAAAATTTCGTAAAAAATACCTCACAAAAATCAACATTTTTGCATTTCAAAGCTTTACCCAGACGGCAGGCCAAAACCACACAGAGTTTGGATCCATTTTATAGCATTTTCAATAAACTTTTCAGATATTCAAAGTTTTTTGCAACCAGATCTAAGATACTTAAGTTATGTGAAAAAACAAACCTCAATCTCTGAAAAAACCTTCAACAAAAAAGTACAAACATTGAAAATTCTTAAAAGAAAAGCTCTGCCATAGAAAATAAACCCGACTGTTCCCGAATTTATAAAGTCAAAATGTCGTGAAAAATACCCCACGAAAATCAACATTTTTGCATTTCAAAGCTTTACCCAGACGGTAGGCCACAACCACACACAGTTTGGATCCATTTTATAGCAGTATCAATCAACTTTACAGATAATCAAAGTTTTTTGCAACCAGATCTAAGATATGTGAAAAATTATGTGAATTATGTGATTATGTGAAAAAAAA
>NW_023003143.1:0-680 GCF_900245975.1 Drosophila guanche | reverse complement strand
AGTTTAAGGTTTTTTCAGAGGTTGTGGTTCGTTTTTTCACATAACTTAAGTATCTTAATTTTGGTTGTAAAAAATTTTGATTATTTGAAAAGTTGATTGATACTGCTATTAAAAGGATCCAAACTTTTTGTGGTTTTGGCCTACCGTCTCGGAAAAGCTTTGAAATGCAAAAATGTGGATTGTTGTGAGATTTTTTTTTTCGAAATTTTGACTTTAAAAACTTGGGAAAAGTTGGTTTTATTTTCTATGGCAGAACTTGTTTTTTAAGAACTAGCAATTTTGTAATTTTTAGTTTAAGGTTTTTTCAGAGGTTGTGGTTCGTTTTTTCACATAACTTAAGTATCTTAATTTTGGATGTAAAAAACTTTGATTATCTGAAAAGTTGATTGATACTGCTATTAAATGGATCCAAACTGTTTGTGGTTTTGGCCTACGGTCTCGGAAAAGCTTTGAAATGCAAAAATGTTGATTGTTGTGAAATTTTTTTTTTCGAAATTTTGACTTTAAAAACTCGGGAAAAGTTGGTTTTATTTTCTATGGCAGAACTTGTTTTTTAAGAACTAGTAATTTTGTAATTTTTAGTTTAAGGTTTTTTCAGAGGTTGTGGTTTGTTTTTCTACATAACTTAAGTATCTTAATTTTGGTTGTAAAAAACTTTGATTATCTGAAAAGTTGATTGA
>NW_023003142.1:0-680 GCF_900245975.1 Drosophila guanche | reverse complement strand
AAAGGCCGAAAACCTCCCAAATCTACAATTTTAAACATAAAAGAAAACTAAAAACGCCATTCTGTAGGGAATGGCCATATCTATCAGTTCACCAAATTGGGATCCGATTGGATCATTATTATAGCCAGAAAGAAGAAATTAATTAGCAGTGGCTAAACCCACACTGTCCTGCAGCTTTTGTTGTTCTTTTCACATTCTCTCATTCACACTCTGCTTCACTCGGCCTCTGCCTCTGTCGTCCCTCTGCCTCTGCCGACTTTTAACAACCCCCCCCCGCCACCCACCCTCACGCAGCTTATATTTGTTTTATACCCGGTACTCGAAGAGTAAATAGGGTATATTGTATTTGTGCACAAAGTTAATGTATGTAACACACAGAAGGAATCGTTTCCTACCCCATAAAGTGTATATATTCTTGATCACCATCAATAGCCGAGTCGATTGAGCCCTGTCTGTCCGTCCGTCTGTCCGTTTGTCTGTCTGTCCGTCTGTCCGTCCGTCTTGTTGAGCACCTGAATCTCAGAGACTATAAAAGCTAGATCTACCAAATTTTGCATCCAGACTTCTGTATGCTCACACTGTTACAAGTGTATTTAAAAAATGTGCCCCGCCCCATTCCGCCCCCGGCAAAAGAGCGTAAACCTCCCAAATCTACAAATTTAAAGATAGAAAAAAACTAA
>NW_023003141.1:0-680 GCF_900245975.1 Drosophila guanche | reverse complement strand
CTTAAGTATCTTAATTTTGGTTGTAAAAAACTTTGATTATCTGAAAAGTTGATTGATTCTGCTATAAAATGCATCCAAACTCTGTGTGGTTTTGGCCTACCGTCTGGGTAAAGCTTTAAAATGCAAAAATGTTCATTTTTGTGAGGTATTTTGTAAAAATTTTGACTTTAAAAACTCGGGTTTTTTTTTCTTTGGCAGAACTTGTTTTTTAGGAACTTATTAAGGAAGTAATTTTTAGTTTAAGGTTTTTTCAGATGTTGCGGTTGGTTTTTCACATAACTTAAGTATCTTAATTTTGATGTAAAAAATTTTGATTATCTGAAAAGTTGATTGATACTGCTATAAAGTGGATCCAAACTCTGTGTGCTTTTGGCCTACCGTCTCGGAAAAGCTTTGAAATGCAAAAATGTGGATTGTTGTGAGATTTTTTTTTTCGAAATTTTGACTTTAAAAACTTGGGAAAAGTTGGTTTTATTTTCTATGGCAGAACTTGTTTTTTAAGAACTAGCAATTTTGTAATTTTTAGTTTAAGGTTTTTTCAGAGGTTGCGGTTCGTTTTTTCACATAACTTAAGTATCTTAATTTTGGATGTAAAAAACTTTGATTATCTGAAAAGTTGATTGATACTGCTATTAAATGGATTCAAACTGTTTGTGGTTTTGGCCTACGGTCTCGGAAAA
>NW_023003140.1:0-680 GCF_900245975.1 Drosophila guanche | reverse complement strand
ATAGCAGTATCAATCAACTTTTCAGATAATTTAAGTTTTTTACAACCAAAATTAAGATATTTAAGTTATGTGAAAAAACAAACCGCAACCTCTGAAAAAACCTTAAACTTAAAATTACTTTCTTAATAAGTTCTTAAAAAACAAGTTCTGCCATAGAAAATAAACCCGAGTTTTTAAAGTCAAAATTTCGTACAAAATAACTCACAAATGTGAAATTTTTTTCATTTTAAAGCTTTACCCAGACGGTAGGCGAAACCCACACAGAGTTTGGATCCATTTTATAGCAGAATCAATCAACTTTTCAGATAATCAAAGTTTTTTACAACCAAAATTAAGATACTTAAGTTATGTGAAAAACCAACCGCCACATCTGAAAAAACCTTTAACTAAAAATAACAAAATTACTAGTTCTTAAAAAACAAGTTCTGCCATAGAAAATAAAACCGACTTTTCCCGAGTTTTTAAAGTCAAAATTTCGAAGAAAAAAAAATCTCACAACAATCAACATTTTTGCATTTCAAAGCCTACCGAGACGGTAGGCCAAACCCACAAACAGTTTGGATCCATTTAATAGCAGTTTCAATCAACTTTTTAGATAATCAAGGTTTTTTACAACCAAAATTAAGATACTTAAGTTATGTGAAAAAACAAACCACAACCTCTGAAAAAACCTTAAACTA
>NW_023003139.1:0-680 GCF_900245975.1 Drosophila guanche | reverse complement strand
TTTTCTATGGCAGAACTTGTTTTTTAAGAACTTATTAAGGAAGTAATGTGTGTTTTAATGTTTTTTCAGAGGTTTCGGTTTGTTTTTTTACATAACTTAAGTATCTTAGATCTGGTTGCAAAAAACTTTGATTATCTGAAAAGTTGATTGATGGATCCAAACTCTGTGTGGTTTTGGCCTACCGTCTCGGAAAAGCTTTGAAATGCAAATATGTGGATTGTTGTGAGATTTTTTTTTCGAAATTTTGACTTTAAGAACTCGGGAAAGTCGGGTTTATTTTCTATGGCAGAACTTGTTTTTTAGGAACTTATTAAGGTTGTAATTTTTAGTTTAAGGTTTTTTCAGAGGTTGCGGTTTGTTTTTTTTACATAACTTAAGGATCTTAGATCTGGTTGCAAAAAACTTTGATTATCTGAAAAGTTGATTGATACTGCTATAAAATGGATCCAAACTGTTTGTGGTTTTGGCCTACCGTCTGGGTAAAGCTTTGAAATGCAAAAATGTTGATTGTTGTGAGATTTTTTGTTTTCGAAATTTTTACTTTAAAAACTCGGGTTTATTTTCTATGGCAGAACTTGTTTTTTAAGAACTTATTAAGGAAGTAATTTGTGTTTTAATGTTTTTTCAGAGGTTTCGGTTTGTTTTTTCACATAACTTAAGTATCTTAGATCTGGTTGCAA
>NW_023003138.1:0-680 GCF_900245975.1 Drosophila guanche | reverse complement strand
ATCTCACAACAATCCACATTTTTGCATTTCAAAGCTTTTCCGAGACGGTAGGCCAAAACCACACAGAGTTTGGATCCATTATATAGCAGTATCAATCAACTTTTCAGATAATCAAAACTTTTTACAACCAAAATTCAGATTCTTAAGTTATGTGAAAAAACAAACCACAACCTCTGAAAAAACCTTAAACTAAAAATTAAAAAGTTACTAGTTCTTAAAAAACAAGTTCTGCCATAGAAAATAAAACCGACTTTTCCCAAGTTTTAAAGTAAAAATTTCGAAAAAAAATTCTCACATCAATCAACATTTTTGCATTTCAAAGCTTTTCCGAGACGGTGGGCCAAAACCACAAACAGTTTGGATCCATTTAATAGCAGGATCAATCAACTTTTCAGATAATCAAACTTTTTTACAACCAAAATTAAGATACTTAAGTTATGTGAAAAAACACAACACTGAAAAAACCTTAAACCAAAAATTGCAAAATTACTAGTTCTTAAAAATCAAGTTCTGCCATAGAAAATAAACCCAACTCTTCCCGAGTTTTTAAAGTCCAAATTTCGTAATAAATACCTCACAAAAATCAACATTTTTGCATTTCAAATCTGTATATTTCCCAGACGGTAAAGCAAAAACACAAAGTGTTTGGAATCAAAACCACACAGAGATTGGATCCACTT
>NW_023003137.1:0-680 GCF_900245975.1 Drosophila guanche | reverse complement strand
GTTCTGCCATAGAAAATAGAACCAACTTTTCCCGAGTTTTTAAAGTCAAAATTTCGAAAAAAAAAAATCGCACAACAATCCACATTTTTGCATTTCAAAGCTTTTCGAGACGGTAGGCCAAAATCTCTCAGAGTTTGGATCCATTTTATAGAAGGATCAATCAACTTTTCAGATAATCAAAGTTTTTTACATCCAAAATTAAGATACTTAAGTTATGTGAAAAAACGAACCGCAACCTCTGAAAAAACCTTAAACTAAAAATTACAAAATTGCTAGTTCTTAAAAAACAAGATCTGCCATAGAAAATAAAACCAACTTTTCCCAAGTTTTTCAAAGTCAAAATTTCGAAAGAAAAAAAAATCTCACAACAATCCACATTTTTGCATTTCAAAGCTTTTCCGAGACGGTAGGCCAAAACCACACAGAGTTTGGATCCACTTTATAGCAGTATCAATCAACTTTTCAGATAATCAAAATTTTTTACAACCAAAATTAAGATACTTAAGTTATGTGAAAAAACAAACGGCAACCTCTGAAAAAACCTTAAACTAAAAATTACAAAATTGCTAGTTCTTAAAAAACAAGTTCTGCCATAGAAAATAGAACCAACTTTTCCCGAGTTTTTAAAGTCAAAATTTCGAAAAAAAAAAAATCGCACAACAATCAACATTTTTGCATTT
>NW_023003136.1:0-680 GCF_900245975.1 Drosophila guanche | reverse complement strand
GTTGTGAGATTTTTTTTTTTTCGAAATTTTGACTTTAAAAGGTTTGAGGTTTGTTTTTTTCACATAACCTAGTTATCTTAGATCTGGTTGTATGGAACTTTGTTTATCTGAAAAGTTTATTCATACTGCTATCAAGTGGATCCAAACTCTGTGTGGTTTTGGTTCCAAACACTTTGTGTTTTTGCTTTACCGTTTGGGAAATATACAGATTTGAAATGCAAAAATGTTGATTTTTGTGAGGTATTTATTACGAAATTTAGACTTTTAAAAATTCGGGAAGAGTTGGGTTTATTTTCTATGGCAGAACTTGTTTTTTAAGAACTAGTAATTTTGTAATTTTTGGTTTAAGGTTTGTTCAGTGTTGTGTGTTTTCACATAACTTAAGTATCTTAATTTTGGTTGTAAAAAACGTTGATTATCTGAAAAGTTGATTGATACTGCTATAAAAACTATCCAAACTCTGTGTGGTTTTGGCCCACCGTCTCGGAAAAGCTTTGAAATGCAAAAATGTTGATTGATGTGAGATTTTTTTTTTCGAAATTTTGACTTTAAAAACTCGGGAAAAGTCGGTTTTATTTTCTATGGCAGAACTTGTTTTTTAAGAACTTGCAATTTTTTAATTTTTAGTTTAAGGTTTTTTTAGAGGTTTTGGTTTGTTTTTTCACATAACTTAAGTATCT
>NW_023003135.1:0-680 GCF_900245975.1 Drosophila guanche | reverse complement strand
AAGTTCTTAAAAGAAAAGTTCTTCCATAGAAAATAAACCCGACTTT
This sequence comes from Drosophila guanche, assembly GCF_900245975.1. Taxonomy (NCBI): domain Eukaryota; kingdom Metazoa; phylum Arthropoda; class Insecta; order Diptera; family Drosophilidae; genus Drosophila; species Drosophila guanche. The sequence continues at coordinate 634 of NW_023003135.1, read as the reverse complement.
TCCCGAATTTTTAAAGTAAAAATTTCGAAGAAAAAAAAATCTCACAACAATCAACATTTTTGCATTTCAAAGCTTTTCCGAGACGGTAGGCCAAAACCACAAACAGTTTGGATCCATTTAATAGCAGTATCAATCAACTTTTTAGATAATCAAAGTTTTTTACAACCACAGTTAAGATACTTAAGTTATGTGAAAAAACAAACCGAAACCTCTGAAAAAACCTTAAACTAAAAATTACTTCCTTAATAAGTTCCTAAAAAACAAGTTCTGCCAAAGAAAATAAACCAAACTTTTCCCGAGTTTTTAAAGTAAAAATATCGGAAAAAAAAATCTCACATCAATTGCATTTGCATTTCAAAGGCTTATCCAGACGGTAGGCCAAAACCACTCAGTTTGGATCCATTTTATAGCAGTATCAATCAACTTTTCAGATAATCAAAGTTTTTTACATCCAAAATTAAGATACTTAAGTTATGTGAAAAAACGAACCGCAACCTCTGAAAAAACCTTAAACTTAAAATTACTTTCTTAATAAGTTCTTAAAAAACAAGTTCTGCCATAGAAAAAAAAACCCGAGTTTTTAAAGTCAAAATTTCGTACAAAATACCTCACAAAAATGAACATTTTTGCATTT
>NW_023003134.1:0-680 GCF_900245975.1 Drosophila guanche | reverse complement strand
ATAACTTAAGTATCTTAGATCTGATTGCAAAAAACTTTGATTATCTGAAAAGTTGATTGATTCTACTATAAAATGGATTCAAACTCTGTGTGGTTTTGGCCTACCGTCTCGGTTAAGCTTTGAATTGCAAATATGTTGATTTTTGTGAGGTATTTTTTACGAATTTTTGACTTTAAAAACTCGGGAAAAGTCGGTTTTGCTTTCTATGGCAGAACTTGTTTTTAAAGAACTATCAATTTTGTAATTTTTAGTTTAAGGGGTTTTCAGAGGTTGCGGTTTTTTCACATAACTTAAGTATCTTAGATCTGATTGCAAAAAACTTTGATTATCTGAAAAGTTGATTGATTCTGCTATAAAATGAATCCAAACTCTGTGTGGTTTTGGCCTACCGTCTGGGTAAAGCTTTGAAATGCAAAAATGTTGATTGTTGTGAGATTTTTTGTTTTCGAAATTTTTACTTTAAAAACTCGGGAAAAGTCGTGTTTATTTTCTATGGCAGAACTTGTTTTTTAAGAACTATCATATTTGTAATTTGTAGTTTAAGGGGTTTTCAGAGGTTGCGGTTTTTTCACATAACTTAAGTATCTTAGATCTGATTGCAAAAAACTTTGATTATCTGAAAAGTTGATTGATTCTGCTATAGAATGGATCCAAACTCTGTGTGGTTTTGGCCTACCGTC
>NW_023003133.1:0-680 GCF_900245975.1 Drosophila guanche | reverse complement strand
ATCTGATTGCAAAAAACTTTGATTATCTAAAAGTTGATTGATTCTGCTATAAAATGGATCCAAACTCTGTGTGGTTTTGGCCTACCGTCTGGGTAAAGCTTTGAAATGCAAAAATGTGGATTGTTGTGAGATTTTTTTTTCGAAATTTTGACTCTAAAAACTCGGAAATAGTCGGCTTATTTTCTATGGCAGAACTTGTTTTTTAAGAACTATCAATTTTGTAATTTTTAGTTTAAGGGGTTTTCAGAGGTTGCGGGTTTTTCACATAACTTAAGGTTTTTTCAGTGGTTTATCTGAAAAGCTGATTGATTCTACTATGAAATGGATCCAAACTCTGTGTGGTTTTGGCCTACCGTCTGGGTAAAGCTTTGAAATGCAAAAATGTTGATTGTTGTGAGATTTTTTGTTTTCGAAATTTTTACTTTAAAAACTCGGGAAAAGTCGGGTTTATTTTCTATGGCAGAACTTGTTTTTTAAGAACTTAATAAGGAAGTAATTTTTAGTTTAATGTTTTTTCAGACTTTGCGGTTTGCTTTTTCACATAACTTAAGTATCTTAGATCTGGTTGCAAAAAACTTTGATTATCTGAAAAGTTGATTGATTCTGCTATAAAATGGATCCAAACTCTATTTGGTTTTGGCCTACCGTCTGGGTAAAGCTTTGAAATGCAAAAATGTTGA
>NW_023003132.1:0-680 GCF_900245975.1 Drosophila guanche | reverse complement strand
GATACTGCTATTAAATGGATCCAAACTTTTTGTGGTTTTGGCCTACCGTCTCGGAAAAGCTTTGAAATGCAAAAATGTTGATTTTTGTGAGATTTTTTTTTCTTGAAATTTTGACTTTAAAAACTCGGGAAAAGTCGGTTTTATTTTCTATGACAGAACTTGTTTTTTAAGAACTAGTAATTTTGTAATTTTTAGGTTAACATTTTTTCAGAGGTTGGTTTTTTGTTTTTTCACATAACTTAAGTATCTTAATTTTGGTTGTAAAAACCCTTGATTATCTGAAAAGTTGATTGATACTGCTATTAAATGGATCCAAACTTTTCGTGGTTTTGGCCTACCGTCTCGAAAAGCTTTGAAATGCAAAAATGTTTATTGTTGTGAGATTTTTTTTTTTTCGAAATTTTGACTTTAAAAACTCGGGAAAAGTTGGTTTTATTTTCTATGGCAGAACTTGTTTTTTAAGAACTAGCAATTTTGTAATTTTTAGTTTAAGGTTTTTTAAGAGGTTGCGGTTCGTTTTTTCACATAACTTAAGTATCTTAATTTTGGATGTAAAAAACTTTGATTATCTGAAAAGTTGATTGATACTGCTATTAAATGGATCCAAACTGTTTGTGGTTTTGGCCTACGGTCTCGGAAAAGCTTTGAAATGCAAAAATGTTGATTGTTGTGAGATTTTT
>NW_023003131.1:0-680 GCF_900245975.1 Drosophila guanche | reverse complement strand
ACCTTAAACTAAAAATTACATCCTTAATAAGTTCCTAAAAAAACAAGTTCTGCCATAGAAAATAAAACCGACTTTTCCCAAGTTTTTAAAGTCAAAATTTCGAAAAAAAAAATCTCACAACAATCCACATTTTTGCATTTCAAAGCTTTACCCAGACGGTAGGCCAAAACCACACAGAGTTCGGATCCATTTTATAGCAGTATCAATCAACTTTTTAGATAATCAAATTTTTTTACAACCAGATCTAAGATACTTAAGTTATATGAAAAAACAATCCGCAACCTCTGAAAAAACCTTAAACAAAAAATTACAAAATTGTTAGTTCTTAAAAAACAAGTTCTGCCATAGAAAATAAACTTGACTTTTCCCGAGTTTTTAAAGTCAAAATTTCGAAGACAAAAAATCTCACAACAATCAACATTTTTGCATTTCAAAGCTTTACCCAGACGGTAGGCCAAAACCACTTAGAGTTTGGATACATTTTATAGCAGTATCAATCAACTTTTCAGATAATCAAAGTTTTTTACAACCAGATCTAAGATACTTAAGTTATGTGAACAAACAATCCGCAACCTCTGAAAAAATCTTAAACAAAAAATTACAAAATTGTTAGTTCTTAAAAAACAAGTTCTGCCATAGAAAATAAACCCGACTTTTCCCGAGTTTTTAAAGTCAAAATT
>NW_023003130.1:0-681 GCF_900245975.1 Drosophila guanche | reverse complement strand
TTTTCTGTGGCAGAACTTGTTTTTTAAGAACTTATTAAGGAAGTTATTTTAAGTTTAAGGTTTTTTCAGAGGTTGCGGTTTGTTTTTTCACATAACTTAAGTATCTTAGATCTGATTGCACAAAACTTTGATTATCTGAAAAGTTGCTTGATTCTGCTATAAAATAGATCCAAACTCTGTGTGGTTTTGGCCTACCGTCTGGGTAAAGCTTTGAAATTCAAAAATGTTGATTGTTGCGAAATTTTTGGTTTTCGAAATTTTTAATTTAAAAACTCGGGAAAAGTCGGGTTTATTTTCTGTGGCAGAACTTGTTTTTTAAGAACTTATTAAGGAAGTTATTTTAAGTTTAAGGTTTTTTCAAAGGTTGCGGTTTGTTTTTTCACATAACTTAAGTATCTTAGATCTGATTGCACAAAACTTTGATTATCTGAAAAGTTGCTTGATTCTGCTATAAAATAGATCCAAACTCTGTGTGGTTTTGACCTACTGTCTGGGTAAAGCTTTGAAATGCAAAAATGTTGATTTTTGTGAGGTATAATTTACGAAATTTTGACTTTAAAAACTCTGGAAAAGTCGGTTTTATTTTCTATGGCAGAACTTGTTTATAAGAACTAGCAATTTTGTAGTTTTTAGTTTAAGGTTTTATCAGAGGTTGCGGTTTGTTTTTTCACATGTCTTAAG
>NW_023003129.1:0-681 GCF_900245975.1 Drosophila guanche | reverse complement strand
AGTATCTTAGATCTGGTTCTAAAGAACTTTGATTATCTGAAAAGTTGATTGATGCTGCTATGAAGTGAATCCAAACTGTGTTTGGTTTTGGTCTACCGTCTTGGAAAAGCTTTGAAATGCAAAAATGTTGATTGTTGTGAGATTTTATTTTATCGAAATTTTGACTTTAAAAACTCGGGAAAAGTCGGGTTTATTTTCTGTGACAGAACATGTTTTTTAAGAGTTTATTAAGGATGTAATTTTTAGTTTAAGGTTTTTTTCAGAGGTTGGTGTTTGTTTTTTCACATAACTTAAGTATCTTAATTTTGGTTGTAAAAAAATTTGATTATCTGAAAAGTTGATTGATACTGCTATAAAATGGATCCAAACTCTGTGTGGTTTTGGCCTACCGTCTCGGTAAAGCTTTGAAATTCAAAAATGTTGATAGTTGGGGAGATTTTTTTTTTTTCGAAATTTTGACTTTAAAAATTCGGGAAAAGTCGGGGTTTATTTTCTATGGCTGAACTCGTTTTTTTAAGAACTTATTAAGGATGTAATTTTTAGCTTAAGGTTTTATAAAACTTAAGTATCTTAGATCTGGTTGTACAGAACTTTGATTATCTGAAAAGTTGATTGATGCTGCTATGAAGTGGATCCACACAGTGTGCGGTTTTTGGCCTACCGTCTCGGAAAAGCTTTGAA
>NW_023003128.1:0-681 GCF_900245975.1 Drosophila guanche | reverse complement strand
TCTGTGTGGTTTTGGCCTACCGTCTCGGAAAAGCTTTGAAATGCAAAAATGTGGATTGTTGTGAGATTTTTTTTTTTCGAAATTTTGACTTTGAAAAACTTGGGAAAAGTTGGTTTTATTTTCTATGGCAGAACTTGTTTTTTAAGAACTAGCAATTTTGTAATTTTTAGTTTAAGGTTTTTTCAGAGGTTGCGGTTCGTTTTTTCACATAACTGAAGTATCTAAATTTTGGATGTAAGAAACTTTGATTATCTGAAAAGTTGATTGATACTGCTATTAAATGGATCCAAACTGTTTGTGGTTTTGGCCTACGGTCTCGGAAAAGCTTTGAAATGCAAAAATGTTGATTGTTGTGAGAGATTTTTTTTCGAAATTTTGACTTTAAAAACTCGGGAAAAGTTGGTTCTATTTTCTATTGCAGAACTTGTTTTTTAAGAACTAGCAATTTTGTAATTTTTAGTTTAAGGTTTTTTCAGAGGTTGTGGTTTGTTTTTTTACATAACTTAAGTATCTTAATTTTGGATGTAAAAAACTTTGATTATCTGAAAAGTTGATTGATACTGCTATTAAATGGATCCAAACTGTTTGTGGTTTTGGCCTACGGTCTCGGAAAAGCTTTGAAATGCAAAAATGTTGATTGTTGTGAGATTTTTTTTTTTCGAAATTTCGACTTTAAAAACT
>NW_023003127.1:0-681 GCF_900245975.1 Drosophila guanche | reverse complement strand
TTATTTTCTATGGCAGAACTTGTTTTTTAAGAACTAGTAATTTTGTAATTTTTAGTTTAAGGTTTTTTCAGAGGTTGTGGTTTGTTTTTTTCACATAACTTAAGTATCTTAATTTTGGTTGTAAAAACCCTTGATTATCTGAAAAGTTGATTGATACTGCTATTAAATGGATCCAAACTTTTTGTGGTTTTGGCCTACCTTCTCGGAAAGCTTTGAAATGCAAAAATGTTGATTTTTGTGAGATTTTTTTTTCTCGAAATTTTGACTTTAAAAACTCGGGAAAAGTCGGTTCTATTTTCTATGGCAGAACTTGTTTTTTAAGAACTAGTCATTTTGTAATTTTTAGGTTAAGGTTTTTTCAGAGGTTGTGGTTTGCTTTTTTACATAACTTAAGTATCTTAATTTTGGTTGTAAAAAACTTTGATTATCTGAAAAGTTGATTGATACTGCTATAAAGTGGATCCAAACTGTTTGTCGTTTTAGCCTACGGTCTCGGAAAAGCTTTGAAATGCAAAAATGTTGATTGTTGTGAGATTTTTTTTTTTCAAAATTTTGACTTTAAAAATTCGGAAAAGTCGGTTTTATTTTCTATGGCAGAACTTGTTTTTTAAGAGCTAGCAATTTTGTTATTTTTAGTTTAAGGTTTTTTCAGAGGTTTCGGTTTGTTTTTTCACATAACTT
>NW_023003126.1:0-681 GCF_900245975.1 Drosophila guanche | reverse complement strand
AGTTGATTGATTCTGCCATAAAATGGATCCAAACTCTGTGTGATTTTGGCCTACCGTCTGGGTAAAGCTTTGAAATGCAAAAATGTTGATTTTTGTGAGGTATTTTGTACAAAGTTTTGACCTTAGAAACTTGGGAAAAGTCGGTTTTATTTTCTATGGCAGAACTTGTTTTTTAAAAACTTATTAAGGAAGTAATTTTTAGTTTAAGGTTTTTTCAGAGGTTGCGGTTTGTTTTCTCACATAACTTAAGTATCTTAATTTTCGTTGTAAAAAACTTTGATTATCTGAAAAGTTGATTGATACTGCTATAAAATGGATCCAAACTGTGTGTGGTTTTGGCCTACCGTCGGGGTAAAGCTTTGAAATGCAAAAATGCTGATTTTTGTGAGGTATTTTGTACGAAATTTTGACTTTAAAATCTCGGGTTTATTTTCTATGGCAGAACTTGTTTTGTAAGAACTTATTAAGGAAGTAATTTTAAGTTTAAGGCTTTTTCAGAGTTTGCGGTTTGTTTTTTCACATAACTTAAGTATCTTAATTTTGGTTGTAAAAAACTTTGATTATCTGAAAAGTTGATTGATACTGCTATAAAATGGATCCAAACTGTGTGTGGTTTTGGCCTACCGTCTGGGTAAAGCTTTGAAATGCAACAATTTTGATTGTTGTGAGATTTTTTGTTTT
>NW_023003125.1:0-681 GCF_900245975.1 Drosophila guanche | reverse complement strand
TTTGGCCTACCGTCTCGGAAAAGCTTTGAAATGCAAAAATGTTGATTGTTGTGAGATTTTTTTTTTCTTCGAAATTTTGACTTTAAAAACTCGGGAAAAGTCGGTTTTATTTTCTATGGCAGAACTTGTTTTTTAAGTACTTGTAATTTTGTAATTTTTAGTTTAAGGTTTTTTCAGATGTTGCGGTTGGTTTTTCACATAACTTAAGTTTCTTAATTTTGGTTGTAAAAAACTAGGATTATCTGAAAAGTTGATTGATTCTGCTACAAAATGGATCCAAACTCTATGTGGGTTTGGCGTACCGTCTCGGTAAAGCCTTAAAATGCAAAAATGTTCATTTTTGTGAGGTATTTGGACAAAATTTTGACTATAAAACTCGGGTTTATTTTCTATGGCAGAACTTGTTTTTTAAGAACTTATTAAGAAAGTAATTTTAAGTTTAAGGTTTTTTCAGAGGTTGCGGTTTGTTTTTTTACATAACTTAAGTATCTTAATTTTGGTTGTAAAAAACTTTGATTATCTGAAAAGTTGATTGATACTGCTATAATATGGATCCAAACTCTGTGTGGTTTTGGCCTACCGTCTGGGTAAAGCTTTGAAATGCAAACATGTTGATTTTTGTGAGGTATTTTTTACAAAATTTTGATTTTAAGAATTCGGGAAAAGTCGGGTTTATTTTCT
>NW_023003124.1:0-681 GCF_900245975.1 Drosophila guanche | reverse complement strand
TTTAAAAATTTTCAAAGTTTGTTACTTTTTTGTTTAAGGTTTTTTAGAAGTAGCGGTTTGTTTTTTCACATAACTTAACCATCTTAGACCTGGTTGTAAAGAACTTTGATTACTTTGATTTTTCATAGGTTGCGGTTTGTTTTTTCACAAAACTTAAGTATCTTAATTTTGGTTGTAAAAAACCTTGATTATCTAAAAACTTGATTGATACTGCTATTAAATGGATCCAAACTGTTTGTGGTTTTGGCCTACCGTCTCGGAAAAGCTTTGAAATGCAAAAATTTTGATTGTTGTGAGATTTTTTTTTTCTTCGAAATTTTGACTTTAAAAACTCGGGAAAATTCGGTTTTATTTTCTATGGCAGAACTTGTTTTTTAAGAACTAGCAATTTTGTAATTTTTAGATTAAGGTTTTTTCAGAGGTTTCGGTTTGTTTTTTCACATGACTTAAGTATCTTAATTTTGGTTGTAAAAACCCTTGATTATCTGAAAAGTTGATTGATACTGCTATTAAATGGATCCAAACTGTGTGGTATTGGCCTACCGTCTGGGTAAAGCTTTGAAATGCAAAAATGTTGATTGATGTGAGATTTTTTTTTTTTCGATATTTTTACTCTAAAAACTCGGGAAAAGTCGGGTTTATTTTCTATGGCAGAACTTGTTTTTTAGGAACTTATTAAGG
>NW_023003123.1:0-681 GCF_900245975.1 Drosophila guanche | reverse complement strand
ATAAAATGGATCCAAACTCTGTGTGGTTTTGGCCTACCGTCTGGGTAAATCTTTGTAATGCAAAATTGTTGATTGTTGTGAGATTTTTTTTTCGAAATTTTGACTTTAAAAACTCGGGAAAAGTCGGGTTTATTTTCTATGGCAGAACTTGTTTTTTAAGGAACTTATTAATGATGTCATTTTTAGTTTAAGGTTTTTTCAGAGGTTGCGATTTGTTTTTTCACATAACTTAAATATCTTAATTTTGGTTGTAAAAAACTTTAATTAATTGAAAAGCTGATTGATACTGCTATAAAATGGATCCAAACTCTGTGTGGTTTTGGCCTACCGTCTGGGTAAAGCTTTGTAATGCAAAATTGTTGATTGTTGTGAGATTTTTTGTTTTCGAAATTTTTACTTTAAAAACTCGGGAAAAGTCGGGTTTATTTTCTATGGCAGAACTTGTTTTTTTAGGAACTTATTAATGATGTAATTTTTAGTTCAAGGTTTTTTCAGAGGTTGTGGTTTGTTTTTTCACATAACTTAAGTATCTTAATTTTGGTTGTAAAAAACTTTGATTATCTGAAAAGTTGATTGATACTGCTATAAAATGGATCCAAACTGTTTGTGGAGTTGGCCTACCGCCTGGGTAAGGATTTGAAATGCAAAAATGTTGATTGATGTGAGATTTTTTTTTCGATA
>NW_023003122.1:0-681 GCF_900245975.1 Drosophila guanche | reverse complement strand
TTAAGTTTAAGGTTTTTTCAGAGGTTGCGGTTTGTTTTTTTTACATAACTTAAGTATCTAAGATCTGGTTGCAAAAAACTTTGATTATCTGAAAAGCTGATTGATTCTGCTGTAAAATGGATCCAAACTCTGTGTGGTTTTGGCCTACCGTCTGGGTAAAGCTTTGAAATGCAGAAATGTTGATTTTTGTGAGGTATTTTTTACGAATTTTTGACTTTAAAAACTCGGGAAAAGTCGGTTTTATGTCTATGGCAGAACTTGTGTTTTAAGAACTAGCATTTTTGTAATTTTTAGTTTAAGGTTTTTTCAGAGGTTGCGGTTTGTTTTCTCACATAACTTAAGTATCTTAATTTTCGTTGTAAAAAACTTTGATTATCTGAAAAGTTGATTGATACTGCTATAAAATTGATCCAAACTCTGTGTGGTTTTGGCCTAACGTCTGAGTAAAGCTTTGAAATGCAAAAATGTTGATTGTTGTGAGATTTTTTTTTCGAAATTTTGACTTTAAAAACTAGGGAAAAGTCGGTTTTATTTTCTATGGCAGAACTTGTTTTCTTAGGAACTTATTAAGGATGTAATTTTTAGTTTAAGGTTTTTTCAGAGTTTGCGGTTTGTTTCTTCACATAACTTAAGTACCTTAATTTTCGTTGTAAAAAACTTTGATTATCTGAAAAGTTGATT
>NW_023003121.1:0-681 GCF_900245975.1 Drosophila guanche | reverse complement strand
TTGTTTAAGGTTTTTTCAGAGGTTGCGGTTTGTTTTTTCACATAACTTAATTATCTTAGATCTGGTTGCAAAAAACTTTGATTATCTGAAAAGTTTATTGAAACTGCTATAAAATGGATCCAAACAGTGTGTGGTTTTAGCCTACCGTCTGGGTAAAGCTTCGAAATGCAAAAATGTTGATTGTTGTGAGATTTTTTTGTCGAAATATTGACTTTAAAAACTCGGGAACAGTCGGGTTTATTTTCTATGGCAGAACTTTTCTTTTAAGAATTTTCAAAGTTTGTTTTTTTTTTGTATAAGGTTTTTTCAGAGGTTGCGGTTTGTTTTTTCACATAACTTAAGTATCTTAGATCTGGTTGCAAAGAACTTGGATTATCTGAAAAGTTGATTGATACTGCTATAAAATGGATCAAAACTGTGTGTGCTTTTGGCCTACCGTCTAGGTTAAGATTTGAAATGCAAAAATGTTGATTTTTGAGAGGTATTTTTCACGACATTTTGACTTTACAAATTCGGGAACAGTCGGATTTACTTTCTATGGCAGAACTTTTCTTTTAAGAATTTTCATAGTTTGTACTTTTTTGTTTAAGGTTTTTTCAGAGATTGCGGTTTGTTTTTTCACATAACTTAAGTCTCTTAGATCTGGTTGCAAAAAACTTTGATTATCTGAAAAGTTTATTG
>NW_023003120.1:0-681 GCF_900245975.1 Drosophila guanche | reverse complement strand
AATTTTGGTTGTAAAAAACTTTGATTATCTGAAAAGTTGATTGATACTGCTATAAAATGGATCCAAACTGTTTGTGGTTTTGGCCTACCGTCTGGGTAAAGCTTCGAAATGCAAAAATGTTGATTGAATGTTTATTTTCTATAGCAGAACTTGTTTTTTAGGAACTTATTAGGGATGTCATTTTTAGTTTAAGGTTTTTGCAGAGGTTGCGGTTTGTTTTTTCACATAACTTAAGCATCTTAAATCTGGTTGCAAAAAACTTTGATTATCAGAAAAGTTGATTGATTCTGCTATAAAATGGATCCAAACTCTGTGTGGTTTTGGCCTACCGTCTGGGTAAAGCTTTGAAATGCAAAAATGTTGATTGTTGTGAGATTTTTTGTTTTCGAAATTTTTACTTTAAAAACTCGGGTTTATTTTCTATGGCAGAACTTGTTCTTTAAGAACTAGGTAAGTAAGTAATTTTAAGTTTAAGGTTTTTGCAGAGGTTGCGCTTTGTTTTTTCACATAACTTAAGTATCTTAATTTTGGTTGTAAAAAACTTTGATTATCTGAAAAGTTGATTGATACTGCTATAAAATGGATCCAAACTGTTTGTGGTTTTGGCCTACCGTCTGGGTAAAGCTTCGAAATGCAAAAATGTTGATTGAATGTTTATTTTCTATAGCAGAACTTGTTTTT
>NW_023003119.1:0-681 GCF_900245975.1 Drosophila guanche | reverse complement strand
CAGAGGTTGCGGTTTGTTTTCTTACATAACTTAAGTATCTTAATTTTCGTTGTAAAAAACTTTGATTATCTGAAAAGTTGTTTGATACTGCTATAAAATGGATCCAAACTGTGTGGTTTTGGCTTACCGTCTGGGTAAAGCTATGAAATGCAAAAATGTTGATTGTTGTGAGATTTCTTGTTTTCGAAATTTTTACTTAAAAAACTCGGGAAAAGTCGGGTTTATTTTCTATGCCAGAATTTGTTTTTTAAGAACTTATTAAGAAAGTAAATTTAAGTTTAAGGTTTTTTCAGAGGTTGCGGTTTGTTTTTTCACATAACTTAAGTATCTTAGATCTGGTTGCAAAAAACTTTGATTATCTGAAAAGTTGATTGATACTGCTATAAAATGTATCCAAACTCTGTGTGGTTTTGGCCTAACGTCTGGGTAAAGCTTTAAAATGCAAAAATCTTGATTGCTGTTAGATTTTTTTTTTCGAAATGTTTACTTTAAAAACTCGGGAAAAGTCGGTTTTTATTTCTATGCCAGAATTTGTTTTTTAAGAACTTATTAAGGAAGTAATTTTAAGTTTAAGGTTTTTTCAGAGGTTGCGGTTTGTTTTTTCACATAACTTAAGTATCTTAGATCTGGTTGCAAAAAACTTTGATTATCTGAAAAGTTGATTGATACTGCTATAAAATG
>NW_023003118.1:0-681 GCF_900245975.1 Drosophila guanche | reverse complement strand
GGTTGGCCAAAACCACACAGAGTTTGGATCCATTTTATAGCAGTATCAATCAACTTTTCAGATAATCAAAGTTTTTTACAACCAAAATTAAGATACTTAAGTTATGTGAAAAAACAAACCGTAACCTCTGAAAAAAAGTTAAACTTAAAATGACTTCCTTAATAAGTTCCTAAAAAACAAGTTCTGCCATAAAAAATAAACCCGACTTTTCCCGAGTTTTTAAAGTAAAAAAATCGAAAAGAAAAATCTCACATCAATCCACATTTTTGCATTTCAAAGCTTTTTCGAGACGGTAGGCCAAAACCACACAGAGTTTGGATCCATTTTATAGCAGTAGCAATCAACTTTTCAGATAATCAAAGTTTTTTACAACCAAAATTAAGATACTTAAGTTATGTGAGAAAACAAACCGGAACCTCTGAAAAAACCTTAAATTAAAAATTACTTCCTTAATAAGTTCTTAAAAAACAAGTTCTGCCATGGAAAATAAAACCGACTTTTCCCGAGTTTTTAAAGTCAAAAATTAGTAAAATATACCTCACAACAATCAACATTTTTGCATTTCAAAGCATTTCCGAAACGGTAGGCCAAAACCACACAGAGTTTGGATCCAGTTTACAGCAGAATCAATCAACTTTTCTGATAATCAAAGTTTTTTACAACCAAAATTAAGATACTTAA
>NW_023003117.1:0-681 GCF_900245975.1 Drosophila guanche | reverse complement strand
GATCTGGTTGCAAAAAACTTTGATTATTGGAAAAGTCGGGTTTATTTTCTATGGCAGAACTTTTTTTTAAGAACTTATTAAGGAAGTAATTTTTAGTTTAAGGTTATTTTTTTAGAGGTTGCGGTTTTTTTTTTTCATAACTTAAGTATCTTTGATCTGGTAGCAAAAAACTTTGATTATCTGAAAAGTTGATTGATTCTGCTATAAAATGGATCCAAACTCTGTGTGGTTTTGGCCTACCGTCACGGTTCAGCTTTGAAATGCAAAAATGCTTATTGTTGTGAGATTTTTTTTTTCCAAATGTTGACTTTAAAAACTCGGGAAAAGTCGGGTTTATTTTCTATGGCAGAACTTGTTTTTTAAGAACTTATTAAGGAAGTAATTTTAAGTTTCAGGTTTTTTCAGAGGTTGCGGTTTGTTTTTTCACATAACTTAAGTATCTTAATTGTGGTTGTAAAAAACTTTAATTATCTGAAAAGCTAATTGATACTGCTATAAAATGGATCCAAACTCTGTGTGGTTTTGGCCTACCGTCTCGGTTAAGCTTTAAAATGCACAAATGCTTATTGTTGTGAGATTTTTTGTTTTCGAAATTTTTACTTTAAAAACTCAAAAAAAGTCGGGTTTATTTTCTATGGCAGAACTTTTTTTTAAGAACTTATTAAGGAAGTAATTTTTAGT
>NW_023003116.1:0-681 GCF_900245975.1 Drosophila guanche | reverse complement strand
GCCTGCATGTCTATGCGGCGCTGAGCGCGAGGATTGGCAGCACGTCTTATGTGTTTGTCCCCTTTATGCGGATATGCGAGACCTCGATGGATTAGGAATGCAGCTTACTGATGGCGAGTGGACCTTCTCGGAAGTGGTGGCTTCACAGGAGAGGATGCAGCTTCTGGACAGATACGCGGGAGAGGCGTTCTCCAGACGATTACAACTGCTGGATCCATCGGCGACAAGCGGGCTGAGAGCCCCGGACTCGGGGAGTCCCCTTCAAGGGTACCCTATCCGAGCCAGTCGGGGCTAAAAGGGGAGGGTCAACTGAGCCCTAAATTTCGGTTCCACGGGTTGTATTAGCGTTCCAAGGCTGTACATTGAGGTCGGCCCCCTAGTGGGAGTATCGTGGTGGCTGTGGTAGCCCAGATGTTACGCGGGCAGAGCCTTTAGGTTCGACGTGGAGTTGCGTTTCTCAACCGGGTGCCGTGACCCATAGATCGGAAGAGGTGATAGATACACCTTCGCTCCTCACCAAGGGGGGAAAGTATGCCCGACTAGCATACTTTCCAATTGGTACCGGGCTGAGTCGCTATGTATTTGCTATAGCTTCTTATCCCGGGCAACTCAACACCGTGGTTGAAATCCCTTCCTGAGGAACCGCCACGTTAAATAAAGGCTGAGAGATCAGAAGACATA
>NW_023003115.1:0-681 GCF_900245975.1 Drosophila guanche | reverse complement strand
CCTATAAAGTGTATATATTCTTGATCACCATCAATAGCCGAGTCGATTGAGCCCTGTCTGTCTGTCCGTCCGTCCGTCCCTCCGTCCGTCTTGTTGAGCACCTGAATCTCAGAGACTATTAAAGGTAGAGCCACCAAATTTTGCATCCAGACTTCTGTATGCTCACACTGTTACGAATGTATTTAAAAAATGTTCCCCGCCCCATTCCGCCCCCGCAAAAGGGCGAAAACCTCACAAATCTACAATTTTAAAGATAGAAGAAAACTAAAACCGCCATTATGTAGGGAATGGCCATATCTATCAGATCAATAAATTGGGATCCGATTGGATCATTATTATTGCCAGAAAGAATAAAAAAATTAGCAGTGGCTAAACCCACACTGTCCTGCAGCTTTTGTTGTTCTTTTCACATTCTCTCATTCACATTTTGCTTCACTCGGCCTCTGCCTCTGCCGACTTTTAACCACCCCCCCCCCCCCCCACACGCAGCTTATATTTGTTTTATACCCGGTAGTCGAAGAGTAAATAGGGTATATTGTATTTGTGCACAAAGTTAATGTATGTAACACACAGAAGGAATCGTTTCCGACCCCATAAAGTGTATATATTCTTGATCACCATCAATAGCCGAGTCGATTGAGCCCTGTCTGTATGTCCGTCTGTCCTTCCGTCTGTCCGTCC
>NW_023003114.1:0-681 GCF_900245975.1 Drosophila guanche | reverse complement strand
AATCAATCAACTTTTCTGATAATCAAAGTTTTTTGCAACCAGATCTGAGATACTTAAGTTATGTGAAAAAACAAACCGCAACCTCTGAAAAAACCTTAAACTAAAAGTTACAAAAATACTAGTTCTTAAAAATCAAGTTCTTGCATAGAAAATAAAACCGACTTTTCCCGAGTTTTTAAAGTAAAAATTTCGAAAAAAAAAATCGTACAACAATCCACATTTTTGCATATCAAATCTTTTCCGAGACGGTAGGCCAAAACCAAACAGAGTTTGGATCCATTTTATAGCAGTATCAATCAACTTTTCAGATAATCAAAGTTTTTTGCAACCAGATCTAAGATACTTAAGTTATGTGAAAAAACAAACCGTTACCTTTGAAAAAGCCTTAAACTTAAAATTACTTCCTTAATAAGTTCTTAAAAAACAAGTTCTGCCATAGAAAATAAACCCGACTTTTCCCGAGTTTTTAAAGTCAAAATTTCGAAAACAAAAAATCTCACAACAATCAAAATTGTTGCATTTCAAAGCTTTACCCAGACGGTAGGCCAAAACCACACACAGTTTGGATCCATTTTATAGCAGTATCAATCAACTTTTCAGATAATCAAAGTTTTTTACAACCAAAATTAAGATACTTAAGTTATGTGAAAAAACAAACCGCAACCTCTGAAAAAGCCTTAA
>NW_023003113.1:0-682 GCF_900245975.1 Drosophila guanche | reverse complement strand
TTTTCAGATGTTGCGGTTGGTTTTTCACATAACTTAAGTATCTTAATTTTGGTTGTAAAAAACTTTGATTATCTGAAAAGTTGATTGATTCTGCTATAAAATGGATCCAAACTCTATGTGGGTTTGGCGTACCGTCTCGGTAAAGCTTTAAAATGCAAAAATGTTCATTTTTGTGAGGTATTTGGACAAAATTTTGACTATAAAACTCGGGTTTGTTTTTTAAGAACTTATTAAGAAAGTAATTTTAAGTTTAAGGTTTTTTCAGAGGTTGCGGTTTGTTTTTTCACATTACTTAAGTATCTTAATTTTGGTTGTAAAAAACTTTGATTATCTGAAAAGTTGATTGATACTGCTAAAATATGGATCCAAACTCTGTGTGGTTTTGGCTTACCGTCTGGGTAAAACTTTGAAATGCAAACATGTTGATTTTTGTGAGGTATTTTTTACAAAATTTTAACTTTAAAAATTCGGGAAAAGTCGGAATTATTTTCTATGGAAGAACTTTTCTTTTAAAAATTTTCAAAGTTTGTTACTTTTTTGTTTAAGGTTTTTTAGAAGTAGCGGTTTGTTTTTTCACATAACTTAACCATCTTAGACCTGGTTGTAAAGAACTTTGATTACTTTGATTTTTCATAGGTTGCGGTTTGTTTTTTCACATAACTTAAGTATCTTAATTTTGGTT
>NW_023003112.1:0-682 GCF_900245975.1 Drosophila guanche | reverse complement strand
AAAAAACAAGTTCTGCCATAGAAAATAAACCCGACTTTTCCCGAGTTCTTAAAGTCAAAATTTGGGAAAAAAAGAATCTCACAACAAGCAACATTTTTGCATTTTAAAGCTTTACCCAGACGGTAGGCCAAAACCACACAGAGTTTGGATCCATTTTATAGCAGTAACAATCAACTTTTCAGATAATCAAAGTTTTTTAAAACCAAAATTAAGATACTTAAGTTATGTAAAAAAACAAACCGCAACCTCTGAAAAAACCTTAAACTAAAAAATACAACCTTAATAAGTTCCTAAAAAACAAGTTCTGCCATAGAAAATAAACCCGACTTTTCCCAAGTTTTTAAAGTAAAAATATCGAAAAAAAAAATCCCACATCAATCAACAATTTTGCATTTCAAAGCTTAGCCCACACGGTAGGCCAAAACCACACGGAGTTTGGATCCATTTTATAGCAGTAGCAATCAACTTTTCAGATAATCAAATTTTTTTACAACCAAAATTAATATACTTAAGTTATGGGAAAAAGCAAACCGCAACCTCTGGAAAAACCTTAAACTAAAAATTACATCCTTAATAAGTTCCTAAAAAAACAAGTTCTGCCATAGAAAATAAACCCGACTTTTCCCGAGTTTTTAAAGTCAAAATTTGTAAAAAAAAAATCTCACAACAATCAACATTTTTT
>NW_023003111.1:0-682 GCF_900245975.1 Drosophila guanche | reverse complement strand
GGTTGCAAAAAACTTTGATTATCTGAAAAGTTTATTAACACTGCTATAAAATGGATCCAAACTCTGTGTGGTTTTGCCCTACCCTCTGGGTAAACTAGGTAAATTAGGTTTTATTTTCAATGGCAGAACTTTTTATTAGGAACATATTAAAAATGTCATTTATAGTTTAAGGGTTTTTTAGAGGTTGCGGTTTGTTTTTTCACATAACTTAAGTATCTTAGATCTGGTTGCAAAAAACTTTGATTATCTGAAAAGTCTATAAATACTGCTATAAAATGGATCCAAACTCTTTGTGGTTTTGGCCTACCGTCGCGGTTAAGCTTTGTAATGCAAAATTGTTGATTGTTGTGAGATTTTTTTTTTCCAAATTTTGACTTTAAAAACTCGGGAAAAGTCGGGTTTATTTTCTATGGCAGAACTTGTTTTTTAGGAACTTATTAAGGATGTCATTTTTAGTTTCAGGTTTTTTCAGAGGTTGCGGTTTTTTTTTTCACATAACTTAAGTATCTTAATTGTGGTTGTAAAAAACTTTCATTATCTGAAAAGTTGATTGATACTTCTATAAAATAGATCCAAATTCTGTGTGGTTTTGGCGTACCGCCTGGGTAAAAATTTGACATGCAAAAATGTTGATTGTTCTGATATTTTTTTTTTTTTCGAAATTTTTACTTTAAAAACCCGG
>NW_023003110.1:0-682 GCF_900245975.1 Drosophila guanche | reverse complement strand
TTACAACCAAAATTAAGATACTTAAGTTATGTTAAAAAACTAACCGCAACCTCTGAAAAACCCTTAAACTTAAAATTACTTTCTTAATAAGTTCTTAAAAAACAAGTTCTGCCATAGAAAAAAAAACCCGAATTTGTAAAGTCAAAATGTCGTGAAAAATACCTCACAAAAATCAACATTTTTGCATTTCAAAGCTTTATACCAGACGGTAGGCCACAACCACACACAGTTTGGATCCATTTTATAGCAGTATCAATAAACTTTACAGATAATCAAAGTTTTTTGCAACTAGATCTAAGATACTTAAGTTATGTGAAAAAAACAAACCGCTACTTCTAAAAAAACCATAAATTAAAAATTACATCATTAATAAGTTCCTAAAAATAAGTTCTGCATAGAAAATAACCCGACTCTTCCCAAATTTTTAAAGTCAAAATTTCGTAAAAAATACCTCACAAAAATCAACATTTTTGCATATCAAAGTTTTCCCAGACGGTAGACCAAAACCACACACAGTTTGGATACATTTTATAGCAGTATCAATCAACTTTACAGATAATCAAAGTTTTTTGCAACCAGATCTAAGATACTTAAGTTATGTGAAAAAACAAACCGCTACTTCTAAAAAAACCTTAAATTAAAAATTACATCTTTAATAAGTTCCTAAAAAAAAGTTCTGCCA
>NW_023003109.1:0-682 GCF_900245975.1 Drosophila guanche | reverse complement strand
CACATATCCAACCAAATAAAGTATCAGACATTGCCGGCTAGGTATTTTCCCCATACCATATGCAAAGACAAATTTAAAAATTTTCATCATATGAAATATACCAAGCACGACACCACTCCCTATAAAGGTTTTCTGCCACGGCTTCCGCAAATCGGGTGATAACAATCGAGAGTGCCCCTTAACAGTCATTTGTTCTCGTTTTTTAATACAAAAAACACACACAAACACTTCAATATTATTCGTATATACTAACAATTATATACATATCAAACCATATAAAGTATCAGACATTGCCATCTAGGTATTTTCCCCATACCATATGTAAGGACAAATTTTAAATTGTTCATCATATGAAATATACCAAGCACGATACCACTCCCTATAGAGGTTTTTTGCCACGGCTTCCGCAAATCGGGTGCCTTCAATAGGGAGTGCCTCTTAATAGTCATTTGTTCTCGTATTTTAATACGAGAAACACACAAACACTTCAATATTCTTCGTAAATAGTAACAATTATATACGTATCAAACCATATAAAGTATCAGACATTGCCATCTAGGTATTTTCCCCATACCATATGTAAGGACAAATTTTAAATTGTTCATCATATGAAATATACCAAGCACGATACCACTCCCTATAGAGGTTTTTTGCCACGGCTTCCGCAAATCGGGTGCCTTTA
>NW_023003108.1:0-682 GCF_900245975.1 Drosophila guanche | reverse complement strand
ACCATCAATAGCCGAGTCGATTGAGCCCTGTCTGTCTGTCCGTCTGTCCGTCTGTCCGTCCGTCTGTCCGTCCGTCTTGTTGAGCACCTGAATCTCAGAGACTATAAAAGCTAGAGCCACCAAATTTTGCATCCAGACTTCTGTATGCTCACACTGTTACAAGTGTATTTAAAAAATGTGCCCCGGCCCCTTCCGCCCCCGCAAAAGGGCGAAAACCTCCCAAATCTACAATTTTAAAGATAAAAGAAAACTAAAAACGCCATTCTGTAGGGAATGGCCATATCTATCAGATCACCAAATTGGGATCCGATTAGATTATTATTATAGCCAGAAAGAAGAAATTAATTAGCAGTGGCTAAACCCACACTGTCCTGCAGCTTTTGTTGCACCTGAATCTCAGAGACTATAAAAGCTAGAGCTACCAAATTTTGCATCAAGACTTCTGTATGCTCACACTGTTCCAAGTATATTTAAAAAATGTGTCCCGCCCCCTTCCGCCCCCGCAAAAGGGCGAAAACCTCCCAAATCTACAATTTTAAAGATAGAAGAAAACTAAAAACGCCATTCTGTAGGGAATGCCCATATCTATCAGATCACCAAATTGGGATCCGATTGGATCATTATTATAGCCAGAAAGAAGAAATTTATAAGCAGTGGCTAAACCCACACTGTCCTGCAGCTT
>NW_023003107.1:0-682 GCF_900245975.1 Drosophila guanche | reverse complement strand
GACGGACAGACGGACAGACAGACAGGGCTCAATCGACTCGGCTATTGATGGTGATCAAGAATATATACACCTTATGGGGTCGGAAACGATTCCTTCTGTGTGTTACATACATTAACTTTGTGCACAAATACAATATACCCTATTTACTCTTCGAGTACCGGGTATAACACAAATATAAGGGTGGGGGGGTGGTTTAAAGTCGGCAGAGGCCGAGGGTCGGCAGAGGCAGAGGGACGGCAGAGGCAGAGGCCGAGTGAAGCAGAGTGTGAATGAGAGAATGTGAAAAGAACAACAAAAGCTGCAGGACAGTGTGGGTTTAGCCACTGCTAATTAATTTATTCTTTCTGGCTATAATAATGATCCAATCGGATTCCAATTTATTGATCTGATAGCACCTACAGAATGGCGTTTTTAGTTTTCTTCTATCTTTAAAATTGTAGATTTGTGAGGTTTTCGCTCTTTTGCGGGGGCAGATGGGGCGGTGCACATTTTTTAAATACACTTGTAACAGTGTGAGCATACAGAAGTCTGGATGCAAAATTTGGTGGCTCTAGCTTTTATAGTCTCTGAGATTCAGGTGCTCAACAAGACGGACGGACAGACGGACGGACAGACGGACAGACAGACAGGGCTCAATCGACTCGGCTATTGATGGTGATCAAGAATATATACACTTTATGGG
>NW_023003106.1:0-682 GCF_900245975.1 Drosophila guanche | reverse complement strand
TAAAAAACAAGTTCTGGCATAGAAAATAAACCCGACTTTTCCCGAGTTTTTAAAGTAAAAATATCGAAAAAAAAAAATCTCACATCAATCAACATTTTTGCATTTCAAAGCTTTACCCAGACGGTAGGCCAAAACCACAAACAGTTTGGATCCATTTTATAGCAGTATCAATCAACTTTTCAGATAATCAAAGTTTTTTACAAAAAAAATTAAGATACTTAAATTATGTGAAAAAACAAACCGAAACCTCTGAAAAAACCTTAAACTTAAAATTACTTCCTTAATAAGTTCTTAAAAAACAAGTTCTGTCATAGAAAATAAACCCGACTTTTCCCGAGTTTTGAAAGTCAAAATTTCGAAAAAAAATCTCACAGCAATCAACATTTTTGCATTTTAAAGCTTTACCCAGACGGTAGGCCAAAACCACACAGAGTTTGGATCCATTTTATAGCAGTATCAATCAACTTTTCAGATAATCAAAGATTTTTGCAACCAGATCTAAGATACTTAAGTTATGTGAAAAAACAAACCGCAACCTCTGAAAAAACCATAAAATAAAAATTACATCCTTAATAAGTTCTTAAAAAACAAGTTCTGCCATAGAAAATAAACCCGACTCTTTCCGAGATTTAAAAGTAAAAATTTCTTAAAAAATACCTCACAAAAATCAACATTTTTGCAT
>NW_023003105.1:0-682 GCF_900245975.1 Drosophila guanche | reverse complement strand
CAGCAGCAGCGGCAGCAACAACAGCAACAGCCTCGACAACCAGGGCCCGGCTGGCAGGGTCCACAGGGAGCCGTGATCGGTCCGTTTGTGTCCCAGGAGGTGCGAACGGCGGTGCGCGAGGGGATGGTGTGGCACCACCAAACGCTGCACATTACCTGGGCCTCGGGGCCTGCGCCGATGGACCCGGACCCAGAGGAGGTGCGGGTATGGGAGGAGGCGCCACCCCACAGCAACAGCCGCGACCCAAGGCGGAGACCGGCGGCGAGCACGGCGGGCGCGAGTGGGGTAAAGGCCAGCGCGGCGGAAGAGGCGCCGAAACAGGCTCCGAGGGAGGTGGAGCCAGAGGCAGCGGAGCCGGAGGCAGCGGAGCCAGAGGCACTGAGGGTGCTTCGGGCGGCTGCGGCGATCCTGCGTGCAGAGGCCCTGGCACGGGAGGAGAGGGCAGAGCAGGCGGATCAGCGACCAGCGGTGGAGCCACGGGCTGAGAGCGCGGCCGAGGCCTCGGAGACAGGGGAGAGGGGGCCGTGGCTGTGGCCAGAGCCGGCACCACCGGCACCAACGCTCAAGCGGCCGACAGCAGACGCGGCACCACCGGTCCCACCGTTCAGGCGACAAGCCTCGTGCCCGGAACCGCAACGAGGACATCGGCCGACGCTCCAACGACAGACGTCGGAGCCCGCGG
>NW_023003104.1:0-682 GCF_900245975.1 Drosophila guanche | reverse complement strand
AGTTATGTAAAAAAACAAACCACAACCTCTGAAAAATCCTTAACCTAAAAATTACAAAATTACTAGTTCTTAAAAAACAAGTTCTGCCATAGAAAATAAAACCGACTTTTCCCGAGTTTTAAAAATCAAAATTTCGAGAAAAAAAAATCTCACAAAAATCAACGATTTTGCATTTCAAAGCTTTTCGAGACGGTTGGCCAAAACCACAAAAAGTTTGGATCCTTTTAATAGCAGTATCAATCAACTTTTCAGATAATCAAAGTTTTTTACAACCAAAATTAAGATACTTAAGTTATGTAAAAAAACAAACCACAACCTCTGAAAAAACCTTAAACTAAAAATTACAAAATTGCTAGTTCTTAAAAAACAAGTTCTGCCGTAGAAAATAAAACCGACTTTTCCCGACTTTTTAAAGTCAAAATTTCGAGAAAAAAAAATCTCACAACAATCAACATTTTTGCATTTCAAAGCTTTTCCGAGACCGTAGGCCAAAACCACACAGAGTTTGGATCCACTTTATAGCAGTATCAATAAACTTTTCAGATAATCAAAGTTTTTTACAACCAAAATTAAGATACTTAAGTTATGTGAAAAAACAAACCGCAACCTCTGAAAAAACCTTAAACTAAAAATTACAAAATTGCTAGTTCTTAAAAAACAAGTTCTGCCATAGAAAATAAAA
>NW_023003103.1:0-682 GCF_900245975.1 Drosophila guanche | reverse complement strand
AATAAAATCTTCGATGGGAATATCTTTGGAAGATCCACTGAATTTTATACGCCACTTGGAAATGATATTTGAGATCTTATCAGGAGGTTCACTAGGAAGGTCTGTGAAATTCGCACGAGCACTAGATGGGCGTGGCCTGTAACTATGGTTACGAAGATTACTAGCGCTGCTCATTCGAGGGAAGGATGGAGCAATATCAGTCTCCCATTCAAGCTGGGGCTCCTCCCGGAAGTTCCTAGAAACATTTGTCAGGTTCAGATTCCTCAACTCCGTTGTTATCTTCTCTGAAATAACTGCGGTCATATTTTCCTGAAATTTAGTCATGGACTCTGAAATAAGTCGTTGGATATTTCCTTCCGAAAGAACATTGGATTCCTGAGCACGTCTAGTCTGGCCAGGTCCTGGTCGAGGGTTAAGTCGTGCACTTGAGGCTTTTGGGGTATTTCGTACCTGTGACCTTGTTTTAGGACGATTTTTCGGAAATGCTCCGGTGTACGACAAATTCGCCGCGGCATTTTCCCCACTCTGTAAATTCGATTGAGATTGTGAACGCAACGGTAACGAACACAGCTGCCTACAAATCGGGCATGTCTCATTGGATGTCAACCAATCCGATAAACACGACCTGTGGTATTTGTGTTTGCAATGGGTTTCTACAATGTCGGTGTCCTGGCTAGTATCA
>NW_023003102.1:0-682 GCF_900245975.1 Drosophila guanche | reverse complement strand
CCACAATTAAGATACTTAAGTTATGTGAAAAAACAAACCGCAACCTCTGAAAAAACCTTAAACTACAAATTACACAATTGCTAGTTCTTAAAAAACAAGTTCTGCCATAGAAAATAAACCCGACTTTTCCCGAGTTTTTAAAGTCAAAATTTGGAAAAAAAAATCTCACAACAATAAGCATTTTTGCATTTCAAAGCTTAACCGCGACGGTAGGCCAAAACCACACAGAGTTTGGATCCATTTTATAGCAGAATCAATCAACTTTACAGATAATCAAAGTTTTTTGGTACCAGATCAAAGATACTTAAGTTATGAAAAAAAAAACCGCAACCTCTAAAACAAAAAACCTTAAACTAAAAATTACTTCATTAATAAGTTCTTAAAAAAAAGTTCTGCCTTAGAAAATAAACCCGACTTTTCTAATAATCAAAGTTTTTTGCAACCAGATCAAATATACTTAAGTTATGAAAAAAAACAAACCGAAACCTCTAAAAAAACCTTAAACTAAAAATTACTTCCTTAATAAGTTCTTAAAAAAAAGTTCTGCCATAGAAAATAAACCCGACTTTTTTTGAGTTTTTAAAGTAAAAATTTCGAAAACAAAAAATCTCACAACAATAAGGATTTTTTGCATTTTAAAGCTTAACCGAGACGGTAGGCCAAAACCACACAGAGTTTGGAT
>NW_023003101.1:0-682 GCF_900245975.1 Drosophila guanche | reverse complement strand
AGAATCAACCAACTTTTCAGATAATCAAAGTTTTTTGCAATCAGATCTAAGATACTTAAGTTATGTGAAAAAACCGCAACCTCTGAAAACCCCTTAAACTAAAAATTACTTCCTTAATAAGTTCTTAAAAAACAAGTTCTGCCATAGAATATAAACCCGACTTTTCCCGAGTTTTTAAAGTCAAAAATTCGAAAAAAAAAATCTCACAACAATGCACATTTTTGCATTTCAAAGCTTTACCCAGACGGTAGGCCAAAACCACACAGAGTTTGGATCCATTTTATAGCAGTATCAATCAACTTTTCAGATAATCAAAGTTTTTTGCAACCAAAATTAAGAAACTTAAGTTATATGAAAAAACAAACCGCAACCTCTGAAAAAACCTTAAACTAAAAATTACTTCCTTAATAAGTTCTTAAAAAACAAGTTCTGCCATAGAAAATAAAGCCGACTTTTTCCGAGTTTTTAAAGTCAAAAATTCGAAAAAAAAAATCTCACAACAATCCACATTTTTGTATTTCAAAGCTTTACCCAGACGGTAGGACAAAACCACACAGAGTTTGGATCCATTTTATAGCAGAATCAATCAACTTTGCAGATAATCAAAGTTTTTTGCAATCAGATCTAAGATACTTACGTTATGTGAAAAAACAAACCGCAAAGTCTGAAAAAACCTGAAACT
>NW_023003100.1:0-682 GCF_900245975.1 Drosophila guanche | reverse complement strand
TTTTCTATGGCAGAAGTTTTCTTTTCAGAATTTTCAAATTTGTATTTTTTTGTTAAGGATTTTTTAGAGGAAGTGGTTTCTTTTTTCACATAGCTTAAGTATCTTAGATCTGGTTGCAAAAAACTTTGATTATCTGAAAAGTTGATTGATACTGCTATAAAATGGTTCCAATCTCTGTGTGGTTTTGGCCTACCGTCTGGGTAAAGCTTTGAAATGCAAAAATGTTGATTTTTGTGAGGTATATTTTACGAATTTTTGACTTTAAAAACTCGGGAAAAGTCGGGTTTATTTTCTATGGCAGAACTTGTTTTTTAAGAACTTATTAAGGAAGTAATTTTAAGTTTAAGGTTTTTTCAGAGGTTGCGGTTTGTTTTTTCACATAACTTAAGTATCTTAATTTTGGTTGTTAAAAACTTTGATTATCTGAAAAGTTGATTGCTACTGGTATAAAATGAGATTTTGGTTTTGGTGAGGTTGTGAGATTTTTTTTTTCGATATTTTTACTTTTTTCAGAAGTTGCGGTTTGTTTTCTCACATAAATTAAGTATCTTAATTTTCGTTGTAAAAAACTTTGATTATCTGAAAAGTTGATTGATACTGCTATAAAATGGATCCAAACTCTGTGTGGTTTTGGCCTACCGTCTGGGTAAAGCTTTGAAATGCAAACATTTTGATTGTTGTG
>NW_023003099.1:0-682 GCF_900245975.1 Drosophila guanche | reverse complement strand
TTTTCACATAACTTAAGTATCTTAATTTTGGTTGTAAAAAACCTTGATTGTCTGAAAAGTTGATTGATACTGCTATTAAATGGATCCAAACTTTTTGTGGTTTTGGCCTACCGTCTCGGAAAAGCTTTGAAATGCAAAAATGTTGATTTTTGTTAAATTTTTTTTTCTCGAAATTTTGACTTTAAAAACTCGGGAAAGTTGGTTTTATTTTCTATGGCAGAACTTGTTTTTTAAGAACTAGTAATTTTGTAATTTTTAGGTTAAAGTTTTTTCAGAGGTTGTGGTTTGTTTTTTTACATAACTTAAGTATCTTAATTTTGGTTGTAAAAAAACTTTGATTATCTGAAAAGTTGATTGATACTGCTATAAAGTGGATCCAAACTCTGTGTGGTTTTGGCCTACCGTCTCGGAAAAGCTTTGAAATGCAAAAATGTTGATTGGTGTGAGATTTTTTTTTTTTCGAAATTTTGACTTTAAAAACTCGGGATAAGTTGGTTTTATTTTCTATGGCAGAACTTGTTTTTTAAGAACTAGCAATTTTGTAATTTTTAGTTAAAGGTTTTCTCAGAGGTTGTGGTTTGTTTTTTCACATAACTTAAGTATCTTAATTTTGGTTGTAAAAACCCTTGATTATCTGAAAACTTGATTGATACTGCTATTAAATGGATCCAAACTTTTTGTG
>NW_023003098.1:0-682 GCF_900245975.1 Drosophila guanche | reverse complement strand
TTCTTGTATTAAAATACGAGAACAAATGACTACTAAGAGGCACTCCCTATTGAAGGCACCCGATTTGCGGAAGCCGTGGCAAAAAACCTCTATAGGGAGTGTTGTAGTGCTTGGTATATTTCATATGATGAAGAATTTAAAATTTGTCCTTACATATGATATGGGGAAAATACCTAGATGGCAATGTCTGATACTTTATATGGTTTGATATGTATATAATTGTAACTATATACGAATAATATTGAAGTGTGTGTGTTTCTTGTAATAAAATACGAGAACAAATGACTATTAAGAGGCACTCCCTATTGAAGGCGCCAGATTTGCGGAAGCCGTGGCAAAAAACCTCTATAGGGAGTGGTGTCGTGCTTGGTATATTTCATATGATGAACAATTTAAAAATTTGTCCTTACATATGGTATGGGGAAAATACCTAGATGGCAATGTCTGATACTTTATATGGTTTGATATGTATATAATTGTTATTATATACGAATAATATTGAAGTGTTTGTGTGTTTCTTGTATTAAAATACGAGAACAAATGACTGTTAAGGGGCACTCTCGATTGTTATCACCCGATTTGCGGAAGCCGTGGCAGAAAACCTTTATAGGGAGTGGTGTCGTGCTTGGTATATTTCATATGATGAACAATTTAAAATTTGTCCTTACATATGGTATGGGGA
>NW_023003097.1:0-683 GCF_900245975.1 Drosophila guanche | reverse complement strand
TCTGTAGGGAATGGCCATATCTATCAGATCAATAAATTGGGATCCGATTGGATCATTATTAAAGCCAGAAAGAAGAAATTAATTAGCAGTGGCTAAACCCACACTGTCCTGCAGCTTTTGTTGTTCTTTTCACACTCTGCTTCACATATTGTATTTGTGCACAAAGTTAATGTATGTAACACACAGAAGGAATCGTTTCCTACCCCATAAAGTGTATATATTCTTGATCACCATCAATAGCCAAGTCGATTGAGCCCTGTCTGTCTGTCCGTCTGTCCGTCCGTCTTGTTGAGCACCTGAATCTCAGAGACTAAAAAAGCTAGAGCTACCAAATTTTGCATCCAGACTTCTATATGCTCACACTGTTACAAGTGTATTTAAAAAATGTGCCCTGCCCCATTCCGCCCCCGCAAAAGGGCGAAAACCTCCCTAATCTATAATTTTAAAGATAGAAGAAAACTAAAAACGCCATTCTGTAGGGGATGGTCATATCTATCAGATCAATAAATTGGGATCCGATTGGATCATTATTATAGCCAGAAAGAAGAAATTAATTAGCAGTGGCTAAACCCACAATGTCCTGCAGCTTTTCTTGTTCTTTTCACATTCTCTCATTCACACTCTGCTTCACTCGGCCTCTGCCTCTGCCGTCCCTCTGCCTCTGCCGACTTTTAACCACCCCC
>NW_023003096.1:0-683 GCF_900245975.1 Drosophila guanche | reverse complement strand
ATTTTTGCATTTCAAAGCTTTTCCGAGACGGTAGGCCAAAACCACACAGAGTTTGGATCCATTTTATACCAGTAGCAATCAACTTTTCAGATAATCAAAGTTTTTTACAACCAAAATTAAGATACTTAAGTTATGTGAAAAAACAAACCGCAACCTCTGAAAAAACCTTAAACTTAAAATTACTTTCTTAATAAGTTCGTAAAAAACAAATTCTGGCATAGAAAATAAACCTGACTTTTCCCGGGTTTTTTAAATAAAAATTTCGAAAACAAAAAATCTCACAACAATCTACATTTTTGCATTTCATAGCTTTACCCAGACGGTAGGCCAAAACCACAAACAGTTTGGATGCATTTTATAGCAGTATCAAACAACTTTTCAGATAATCAAAGTTTTTTACAACCAGATCTTAGATACTTAAGTTATGTGAAAAAACAAACCGCAACCTCTGAAAAAACCT
Organism: Drosophila guanche; assembly: GCF_900245975.1. Classification (NCBI taxonomy): domain Eukaryota; kingdom Metazoa; phylum Arthropoda; class Insecta; order Diptera; family Drosophilidae; genus Drosophila; species Drosophila guanche. The sequence continues at coordinate 223 of NW_023003096.1, read as the reverse complement.
TAAACTTAAAATTACTTCCTTAATAAATTCCAAAAAAAAAAGGTCTACCATAGAAAATAAACCCGAGTTTTTAAAGTCAAAATTTCGTACAAAATACCTCACAAAAATCAACATTTTTACATTTCAAAGCTTTACCCAGACGGTAGGCCAAAACCACACAGAGTTTGGATCCATTTTATAGCAGAATCAATCAACTTTTCAGATAATCAAAGTTTTTGCAACC
>NW_023003095.1:0-683 GCF_900245975.1 Drosophila guanche | reverse complement strand
CACAGAGTTTGGATCCATTTTATAGCAGTATCAATCAACTTTTCAGATAATCAAAGTTTTTTGCAACCAGATCTAAGATACTTAAGTTATGTGAAAAAACAAACCGCAAAGTCTGAAAAAACCTTAAACTAAAAATTACTTCCTTAATAAGTTCTTAAAAAACAAGTTCTGCCATAGAAAATAAACCCGACTTTTCCCGTGTTTTTAAAGTAAAAATTTCGAAAACAAAAAAACTCACAACAATCAACATTTTTGAATTTCAAAGCTTTTCCGAGACGGTAGGCCAAAACCACACAGAGTTTGGATCCATTTTATATATCAATCAACTTTTCAGATAATCAAAGATTTTTGCAACCAGATCTAAGATAATTAAGTTATGTAAGAAAACAAACCGCAACCTCTGAAAAAACCTTAAACTAAAAATTACATCCTTAATAAGTTCCTAAAAAACAAGTTCTGCCATAGAAAATAAACCCGACTTTTTCCGAGTTTTTAAAGTAAAAATATCGAAAAAAAATATCACATCAATCAACATTTTTGCATTTCAAAGCTTTACCCAGACGGTAGGCCAAAACCACAAACAGTTTGGATCCATTTTATAGCAGTATCAATCAACTATTCAGATAATCAAAGTTTTTTACAACCAAAATTAAGATACTTAAGTTATGTGAAAAAACAAACCG
>NW_023003094.1:0-683 GCF_900245975.1 Drosophila guanche | reverse complement strand
AAGTTATTTTAAGTTTAAGGTTTTTTCAGATGTTGCGGTTAGTTTTTTCACATAACTTAAGTATCTTAATTTTCGTTGTAAAAAATCTTGATTATCTGAAAAGTTGATTGATACTGCTATAAAATGGATCCAAACTGTTTGTGGGTGACCTACCGTCTCGGAAAAGCTTTGAAATGCAAAAATGTAGATTTTTGTGAGATTTTTTTTTCGATATTTTGACTTTAAAAACTCGTGAAAAGTCGGGTTTATTTTTTATAGCAGAAATTGTTTTTTAAGAACTAACAATTTTGTCATTTTTTGTTTAATGTTTTTTCAGAGGTTGCGGTTTGTTTTTTTCACATAACTTAAGTATCTAAGATCTGGTTGCAAAAAACTTTGATTATCTGAAAAGTTGATTGATTCTGCTATAAAATGGATCCAAACTCTGTGTGGTTTTGGCCTACCTTCTGGGTAAAGCTTTGAAATGCAAAAATGTTGATTTTTTTGAGGTATTTTGTACGAAATTTTGACTTTAAAAACTCGTGTTTATTTTCTATGGCAGAACTTGTTTTTTGGGAACTTATTAAGGATGTAATTTTTAGTTTAAGGTTTTTTCAGAGGTTGCGGTTTGTTTTTTACATAACTTAAGTATCTAAGATCTGGTTGCAAAAAAACTTTGATTATCTGAAAAGTTGATTGATTCT
>NW_023003093.1:0-683 GCF_900245975.1 Drosophila guanche | reverse complement strand
GTCGATTGAGCCCTGTCTGTCTGTCCGTCTGTCCGTCCGTCTGTCCGTCCGTCTTGTTGAGCACCTGAATCTCAGAGACTATAAAAGCTAGAGCCACCAAATGTTGCATCCAGACTTCTGTATGCTCACACTGTTACAAGTGTATTTAAAAAATGTGCCCCGCCCCAATCCGCCCCCGCAAAAGGGCGAAAACCTCCAAAATCTACAATTTTAAAGATAGAAGAAAACTAAAAACGCCATTCTGTAGGGAATGGTCATATCTATCAGATCAATAATATGGGATCCGATTGAATCATTATTATAGCCAGAAAGAAGAAATTAATTAGCAGTGGCTAAACCCACACTGTCCTGCAGCTTTTGTTGTTCTTTTCACATTCTCTCATTCACACTCTGCTTCACTCGGCCTCTGCCGCTGCCGTCCCTCTGCCTCTTCCGAGGTCCGTCCGTCTTGTTGAGCACCTGAATCTCAGAGACTATAAAAGCCAGAGCCACCAAATTTTGCATCCTGACTTCTGTATGCTCACACTTTTACAAGTGTATTTAAAAAATGTGCCCCGCCCCCTTCCGCCCACGCAAAAGGGCGAAAACCTCCCAAATCTACAATTTTAAAGATAAAAGAGAACTAAAAACGCCATTCTGTAGGGAATGGCCGTATCTATCAGATCACCGCAATTTAAAGATAG
>NW_023003092.1:0-683 GCF_900245975.1 Drosophila guanche | reverse complement strand
TTTATAGCAGTATCAATAAACTTTTCAGATAATCAAAGTTTTTACAACCAAAATTAGGATACTTAAGTTATGTGAAAAAACAAATCGCTACCTCTGAAAAAACCTTAAACAAAAAATTACTTTCTTAATAAATTCTTAAAAATAAAGTTCTGCCATAGAAAAAAAAACCCGACTTTTCCCGAGTTTTTAAAGTAAAAATGTCGTACAAAATACCTCACAAAAATAAACATTTTTGCATTTCAAAGCTTTGCCCAGACGGTAAGCCAAAACCACACAGAGTTTGGATCCATTTTATAGCAGTATCAATCAACTTTTCAGATAATCAAAGTTTTTTGCAACCAAAATTAAGATACTTAAGTTATGTGAAAAAACAAACCGCAACCTCTGAAGAAACCTTAAAATAAAAATAACATCCTTAATAAGTTCTTAAAAAACAAGTTCTGCCATAGAAAATAAACCCGACTTTTCCCGAGTTTTTAAAGTAAAAATTTCGTACAAAATACCTCACAAAAATAAACATTTTTGCATTTCAAAGCTTTGCCCAGACGGTAGGCCAAAACCACACAGAGTTTGGATCCATTTTATAGCAGTATCAATCAGCTTTTCAGATAATCAAAGTTTTTACAACCAAAATTAGGATACTTAAGTTATGTGAAAAAACAAATCGCTACCTCTGAAAAAAC
>NW_023003091.1:0-683 GCF_900245975.1 Drosophila guanche | reverse complement strand
GGTTGGTTTTTCACATAACTTAAGTATCTTAATTTTGGTTGTAAAAAACTTTGATTATCTGAAAAGTTGATTGATTCTGCTATAAAATGGATCCAAACTCTGTGTGGTTTTGGCCTACCGTCTGGGTTAAGCTTTAAAATGCAAAAATGGTCATTTTTGTGAGGTATTTTGTACGAAATTTTGACTTTAAAAACTCGTTTTTTTTTTATGGCAGAACTTGTTTTTTAAGAACTTATTAAGAAACTAATTTTAGGTTTAAGGTTTTTTCAGAGGTTGCGGTTTGTTTTTTTACATAACTAAAGTATCTTAATTTTGGTTGTAAAAAACTTTGATTATCTGAAAAGTTGATTAATACTGCTATAATATGGATCCAAACTCTGTGTGGTTTTGGCCTACCGTCTGGGTAAAGCTTTGAAATGCAAACATGTTGGTTTTTGTGAGGTATTTTTTACAACATTTTGACTTTAAAAATTCGGGAAAAGAAGGGTTTATTTTCTATGGAAGAACTTTTCTTTTAAAAATTTTCAAAGTTTGTTACTTTTTTGTTTAAGGTTTTTTAGAAGTAGCGATTTGTTTTTTCACATAACTTAACCATCTTAGACCTGGTTGTAAAGAACTTTGATTACTTTGATTTTTCATAGGTTGCGGTTTGTTTTTTCACATAACTTAAGTATCTTAATTTT
>NW_023003090.1:0-683 GCF_900245975.1 Drosophila guanche | reverse complement strand
ACGACGCTGTCGATCCAATGTCGATCCAATGATTGAAACCGTTTATATTTATTTATAGAGCTGCTCCAACTGTGCACACGAGAGTCCCGTCTCCCGTCTCCCGTCTCCCGCTGATGCTCCGCCAGCCATCTGCTTGGGGCTCAGCGAACGGCTGCAGTTCAATCCCATTCTGATGGTAGATGGTAGATGGTAGATGGTATATGGTAGATCTGTAGATTTGCTGCTGGTCCCCAGCTCCAGTTCCAGTTCCTGTTCCTTGTGATTGATGCATTTTGATGCAAGTCAAAACGACAACTTGTGTGCGCCACCTGTTTCTGTTTTTTCTATTAATGCTTCTGAAATAAAACATAAATATCAAATATCGGGTTTCTGCTGCCTTCCTGGACATTTTTGCTAGTTTTCCCCATCTTCGGGCGTATGGCGGGGGAGACTCTATTTCTGCTTAGGCGGCCTTGAAAGCTGAAAGCTGAAAGCTGAAAGCTGAAATATGTAAATCGGTATAATGGGTAAGCACTCTCTCACTCTGTCGCTTGGCATTATTACTTTCCGTGTCATTTTCATTTGTTGACTTTTGCAAAATGCGGCATAAATCAAAACGGTATGGAGGGGGCTGTCAGGGCTGGCAGGGATCTGGGATCTGGGATCTGGGAGGTGGTTGTCGGAGAATACTTCCGTGGCATCGG
>NW_023003089.1:0-683 GCF_900245975.1 Drosophila guanche | reverse complement strand
GAGCACCTGAATCTCAGAGACTATAAAAGCTAGAGCCACCAAATTTTGCATCCAGACTTCTGTATGCTCACACTGTTACAAGTGTATTTAAAAAATGTGCCCCGCCCCATTCCGCCCCCGCAAAAGGGCGAAAACCTCCCAAATCTACAATTTTAAAGATAAAAGAAATTTAAAACCGCCATTCTGTAGGGAATGCCCCCCTCCCCCCCCGCCTTTCGCAGCTTATATTTGTTTTGTACCCGGTACTCGAAGAGTAAATAGGGTATATTGTATTTGTGCACAATTTTTATGTATGTAACACACAGCAGGAATCGTTTACGACCCCATAAAGTGTATATATTATTGATCACCATCAATAGCCGAGTCGATTGAGCCCTGTCTGTCCGTCCGTCTGTCCGTCCGTCTGTCCGTCCGTCTTGTTGAGCACCTGAATCTCAGAGACAATAAAAGCTAGAGCCACCAAATTTTGCATCCAGACTTCTGCATACTCACACTGTTACAAGTGTATTTAAAAAATGTGCCCGCCCCCTTCCGCCCCCGCAAAAGGGCGAAAACCTCCCAAATCTACAATTTTAAAGATAAAAGAAAACTAAAAACGCTATTCTGTAGGGAATGGCCTATCTATCAGATCACCAAATTCGGATCCGATTGGATCATTATTATAGCCAGAAAGAAGAAATTAA
>NW_023003088.1:0-683 GCF_900245975.1 Drosophila guanche | reverse complement strand
TTCAAAGCTTTACCCAGACGGTAGGCCAAAACCACACAGAGTTTGGATCCATTTTATAGCAGTATCAATCAAGTTTTCAGATAATCAAGATTTTTTACAACGAAAATTAAGATACTTAAGTTATGTGAAAAAACAAACCGCAACCTCTGAAAAAACCTTAAACTTAAAATTACTTCCTTAATAAGTTCTTAAAAAACAATTTCTGCCATAAAAAATAAACCCGACTTTTCCCGAGTTTTTAAAGTAAAAATATCAAAAAAAAATAAATCTCACATCAATCAACATTTTTGCAATTCCAAGCTTTTCCGAGACGGTAGGCCAAAACCACACAGAGCTTGGATCCATTTTATAGCAGTATCAATCAACTTTTCAGATAATCAAAGTTTTTGGAACCAGATCTTAGATACTTAAGTTATGTGAAAAAACCACACAGATTTTGGATCCATTTTATAGCAATATCAATCAACTTTTCTGATAATCAAAGTTTTTTGCAACCAGATCTTAGATAATTAAGTTATGTGAAAAAACAAACCCCAACCTCTGAAAAAACCTTAAACTTAAAATTACTTCCTTAATAAGTTCTTAAAAAACAAGTTCTGCCATAGAAAATAAAACCGACTTTTCCCGAGTTTTTAAAGTCAAAAATTCGTAAAATATACCTCACAAAAATCAACATTTTTGCA
>NW_023003087.1:0-683 GCF_900245975.1 Drosophila guanche | reverse complement strand
TTTTTACTTTAAAAACTCGGGAAAAGTCGGTTTTATTTTCTATGGTAGAACTTGTTTTTTAGGAACTTATTAAGGATGTAATTTTTAGTTTAAGGTTCTTTCAGAGGTTGCGGTTTGTTTTTTCACATAAATTAAGAATCTGAATTTTGGTTGTAAAAAATTTTGATTATCTGAAAAGTTGATTGATACTGCTATAAAATGGATCCAAACTCTGTGTGGTTTTGGCCTACCGTCTGGCCAAAGCTTTGAAATGCAAAAATGTTGAGGTATTTTTTACGAAATGTTGACTTTAAAAACTTTGGAAGAATCGGATTTATTTTCTATGGCAGAACTTTTTTCTTAAGAATTTATTAAGAAAGTATTTTTTTGTTTAAGGTTTTTTCAGAGGTAGCGATTTGTTTTTTCACATAACTTAAGTATCTTAATTTTGGTTGTAAAACTTTGGTTATCTGAAAAGCTGATTGATACTGCTATAAAATGGATCCAAACTCTGTGTGGTTTTGGCCTACCGTCTGGGTAATGCTTTGAAATGCAAAAACGTTGATTTTTGTGAGATTTTTTGTTTTCGAAATTTTTACTTTAAAAACTCGGGAAAAGTCGGTTTTATTTTCTATGGTAGAACTTGTTTTTTAGGAACTTATTAAGGATGTAATTTTTAGTTTAAGGTTCTTTCAGAGGTTGCG
>NW_023003086.1:0-683 GCF_900245975.1 Drosophila guanche | reverse complement strand
TAGCAATTCTGTAATTTTTAGTTTAAGGTTTTTTCAGAGGTTGCGGTTCGTTTTTTCACATAACTTAAGTATCTTAATTTTGTTTGTAAAAAACTTTGATTATCTGAAAAGTTGATTGATACTGCTATAAAATGGATCCAAACTGAGTGGTTTTGGCCTACCGTCTCGGAAAAGCTTTGAAATGCAAAAATGTGGATTGTTGTGAGATTTTTTTTTTCGAAATTTTGACTTTAAAAACTCGGGAAAAGTCGGTTTTATTTTCTATGGCAGAACTTGTTTTTTAAGAACTAGCAATTTTGTAATTTTTAGTTTAAAGTTTTTTCAGAGGTTGCTTTTTGTTTTTTCACATAACTTAAGTATCTTAATTTTGGATGTAAAAAATTTTGATTATCTGAAAAGTTGATTGATACTGCTATAAAGTGGATCCAAACTCTGTGTTGTTTTGGCCTACCGTCTCGGAAAAGCTTTGAAATGCAAAAATGTGGATTGTTGTGAGATTTTTTTTTTTTCGAAATTTTGACTTTAAAAACTTGCGAAAAGTTGGTTTTATTTTCTATGGCAGAACTTGTTTTTTAAGAACTAGCAATTTTGTAATTTTTAGTTTAAGGTTTTTTCAGAGGTTGCGGTTCGTTTTTTCACACAACTCGAGTATCTTAATTTTGGATGTAAAAAACTTTGATTAT
>NW_023003085.1:0-683 GCF_900245975.1 Drosophila guanche | reverse complement strand
ACATTTTTGCATTGCAAAGCTTTTCCGAGACGGTAGGCCAAAACCACGCAGAGTTTGGATCCATTTTATAGCAGGATCAATCAACTTTTCTGATAGTCAAAGTTTTTTGCAACCAGATCTAAGATACTTAAGTTATGTAAAAAAACAAACCGCAACCTCTGAAAAAACCGTAAACTTAAAATTACTTCGTTAATAAGTTCTTAAAAAACAAGTTCTGCCATAGAAAATAAACCCGAGTTTTTAAAGTCCAAATTTCGTACAATATACCTCACAAAAATCAACATTTTTGCATTTCAAAGCTTTACCCAGACGGTAGGCCAAAACCACACAGAGTTTGGATCCATTTTATAGCAGAATCAATCAACTTTTCTGATAGTCAAAGTTTTTCGCAACCAGATGTTAGATACTTAAGTTATGTGAAAAAACAAACCGCAACCTCTGAAAAACCCGTAAACTTAAAATTACTTCCTTAATAAGTTCTTAAAAAATAAACCCGACTTTTCCCGAGTTTTTAAAGTAAAAATATCGAAAAAAAAAATCTCACATCAATCAACATTTTTGCATTTCAAAGCTTTACCCAGACGGTAGGCCAAAACAACAAACAGTTTGGATCCATTTTATAGCAGTATCAATCAACTTTTCAGATAATCAAAGTTTTTTACAACCAAAATTAAGATACTTAA
>NW_023003084.1:0-683 GCF_900245975.1 Drosophila guanche | reverse complement strand
ACTATATATGAATAACATTGAAGTGTTTGTGTTTTTCTTTTATTAAAATACTAGAAGAAATGACTGTTAAGGGGAACTCCCTGATGTAGGCACCCGATTTGCGGAAGCCGTGGCAAAAAACCTATATAGGGAGTGGTATCGTGCTGGGTATGTTTTATATGTTGAAAAATTTAAAATTTGTCTTTACATATGACATCGGGAAAATACATAGCTGGCAATGTGTAATAATTTATTTGGTTGGATATATATATATAGTTGTTACTATATATAAATAATATTAAAGTGTTTGTGTGTTTCTTGTATTAAAATACTAGAAGAAATGACTGTTAAGGGGAACTGCCTGATGTAGGCACCCGATTTGCGGAAGCCGTGGCAACAAACCTATATAGGGAGTGGTATCGTGCTGGGTATGTTTTATATGTTGAAAAATTTAAAATTTGTCTTTACATATGATATGGGGAAAATACACAGCATACATATGTTACCCATATACATGTATAATATAACTTCAGCATGATTTGATTATGAAGAAACGATAATGTACGATATGATATACTGTACTGTATGGCCTTTCATATAAAATAGGCATTGTTTTGATATAAATACAAGATGTATATTGGTTATGATGGTTGATTGGGCATGTTTCCCATATACATGTATAATATAACTTCAGCATGATTTGA
>NW_023003083.1:0-683 GCF_900245975.1 Drosophila guanche | reverse complement strand
AAATCTGAAGTCAAAGCCTTTTTCGCGACACGAAGTAGTGAATAGCAAGAGGTTTGTGAACTCCATTAGCCATGACGAAGAAGCTGATGATAATTCCGAAAAAGAAGGGGACTCCCTTGACGAAGTTTATGCACTCCGATCTTCCGAAATTAGTAAATGCTGGAATTGCGAAGAACAGGGCCACAAATACCAGGAATGCTTAAAACCTCGTCGTATTTTCTGTTATGGTTGTGGTGTACCTGATACGTACAAGCCCAACTGTGCAAGGTGTAAATCGACTACGGAAAACGTGTCCCAGGATGTCCGTCGGTCAACAAGACGCGACATCCGACGTTAGTCTCGGATGTTCAACATACACATTTTATTACCGGACGTGAACTTAAACCAGACATATCCAAATCCTCCTCAGACATATCACTCCCCCTACATTTCAGACCATACCATATTAGGCTTCGGGAATATCAGAAGCGCAGAGAAGGCACAGCCTTTAGCGGTGTTGTCTCGTTCAGCGGAACGAATGCGTGAATTTTGGAAGCGAAAGAGAAGCCTACGTCACGTCACTGTTTCCTCGGTCGTTCACAAAGCGAGCGATATTCGTCCTTTTACTCAAGTTGAGATACTCGGTGAGAGTTACCTTGCGCTATTAGATAGCGGAGCCAATAAAAGCGTCATCGGAGGAAAAT
>NW_023003082.1:0-684 GCF_900245975.1 Drosophila guanche | reverse complement strand
TTTAAGGTTTTTTCAGAGGTTGTGGTGTTTTTTTCACATAACTTAAGTATCTTAATTTTGGTTGTAAAAAACTTTGATTATCTGAAAAGTTGATTGATACTGCTATAAAATGGATCCAAACTCTGAGTGGTTTTGGCCTACCGTCTCGAAAAGCTTTGAAATGCAAAAATGTGGATTGTTGTGATATTTTTTTTTCGAATTTTTGACTTTAAAAACTCGGGAAATGTTGGATTTATTTTCTATGGCTAACTTGTTTTTTAAGAACTAGCAATTTTGTAATTTTTAGTTTAAGGTTTTTTCAGAGGTTGCGGTTCGTTTTTTCACATAACTTAAGTATCTTAATTTTGGTTGTAAAAAATTTTGATTATCTGAAAAGTTGATTGATACTGCTATAAAGTGGAACCAAACTCTGTGTGCTTTTGGCCTACCGTCTCGGAAAAGCTTTGAAATGCAAAAATGTGGATTGTTGTGAGATTTTTTTTTTCTCGAAATTTTGACTTTAAAAACTTGGGAAAAGTTGGTTTTATTTTCTATGGCAGAACTTGTTTTTTAAGAACTAGCAATTTTGTAATTTTTAGTTTAAGGTTTTTTCAGAGGTTGCGGTTCGTTTTTTCACATAACTTAAGTATCTTAATTTTGGTTGTAAAAAATTTTGATTATCTGAAAAGTTGATTGATACTGCTA
>NW_023003081.1:0-684 GCF_900245975.1 Drosophila guanche | reverse complement strand
CAAAACCACACAGAGTTTGGATCCATTTTATAGCAGAATCAATCAACTTTTCTGATAATCAAAGTGTTTTGCAACCAGATCTTACATACTTAAGTTATGTGAAAAAACAAACCGCAACCTCTGAAAAAACCTTAAACTTAAAATTACTTCCTTAATAAGTTCTTAAAAAACAAGTTCTGCCATAGAAAATAAACCTGAGATTTCAAAGTCAAAATTTCGTACAAAATACATCACAAAAATCAACATTTTTGCTTTTCAAAGCTTTACTTAGACGGTAGGCCAAAACCACACAGAGTTTGGATCCATTTTATGACAGAATCAATCAAGTTTTCAGATAATCAAAGTTTTTTGCAATTAGATCTAAGATACTTAAGTTATGTAAAAAAACAAACCGCAACCTCTGAAAAAACCTTAAACTAAAAATTACATCCTTAATAAGTTCCTAAAAAAACAGGTTCTGCCATAGAAAATAAAACCGACTTTTCCCAAGTTTTTAAAGTCAAAATTTCGAAAAAAAAATCTCACAACAATCAACATTTTTGCATTTTAAAGCTTTACCCAGACGGTAGGCCAAAACCACACAGAGTTTGGATCCATTTTATAGCAGTAGCAATCAACATTTCAGATAATCAAAGTTTTTTACAACCAAAATTAGGATACTTAAGTTATGTGAAAAAACAAAGC
>NW_023003080.1:0-684 GCF_900245975.1 Drosophila guanche | reverse complement strand
TTGCCAGCGACAGCGAGAGGTCAAACACAGGCCTACTGATAGGTTGCTACGCCAACGCTCACCATACCCAGTGGGGAAGCTTGGACATAAATGTAAGGGATGAGTCACTTTTTAGCTTCATCTTAAACTCTAATCAGGTCTTATGTAATCAGGGAAATTACCCTACCTTCATTATAAAGAACCGACAGGAGGTCATAGATCTTACCCTAGTGTCCCATACAATACTGGGCTTAATAAGGGGCTGGAGAGTCCTAGAAGAGCACTCCTTCTCTGACCATAGGTACATAGAGACGATAATATCTCTCGAGTGCCCAATAGCTAATAGTTATACCAACCCCAGGAAAGCCAACTGGGAAATATATTCCAAAACCCTGGAATAACTTCTTCCCCCAACCACACCAACATGCCCTGATACACAGGACGACCTTAACAGTCTTGTAAATAGGTTCACGGAGGCATGCAACAAAGTCTTCAAGGCTGCCTGCCCTTCAATAAAACCGAGAGGGAAAAATAAACCCCCTTGGTGGTCTAAGAACATTGATGTCATACGTAGAAGCTGCAGGGAAAATTGTAATAAAGCCAAAAACATCATCGAGGATGAACTATGGGCAAACTACAAGACCAGCCTTGCCCTATAGAAAAAAGAAACTAGGAGAACGAAAAGAGCCACCTGGCAAAAATTCT
>NW_023003079.1:0-684 GCF_900245975.1 Drosophila guanche | reverse complement strand
AAACTAAAAATTACATCCTTAATAAGTTCCTAAAAAGAAGTTCTGCCATAGAAAATAAACCCGACATTTCCCGAGTTTTTAAAGTCAAAATTTTAACAATAAAATACTCACAACAATCAACATTTTTGCATTTCAAAGCTTAACCCAGACGGTACGCCAAAACCACACACAGTTTGGATCCACTTCTTAGCAGCATCAAACAACTTTTCAGATAATCAAAGTTTTTTGCAACCAGATCTAAGATACTTAAGTTATGTAAAAAACAAACCGCAACCTCTGAAAAAACCTTACCCTAAAAATTAAATCCTTAATAAGTTCGAGTTTTTAAAGTGAAAATTTCGAAAAAAAAATACCTCACAAAAATAAACATTTTTGCATTTCAAAGCTTTACCCAGACGGTAGGCCAAAACCACCCACAGTTTGCATCCACTTTATAGCAGTATCATTCAGCTTTTCAGATAATCAAAGTTTTTTGCAACCAGATATAAGATACTTAAGTTATGTGAAAAAACACACCGCAACCTCTGAAAAAACATTAAACTAAAAATTACATCCTTAATAAGTTCTTAAAAAACAAGTTCTGCCATAGAAAATAAACCCGACATTTCCCGAGTTTTTAAAGTCAAAATTTTAACAATAAAATACTCACAAAAATCAACATTTTTGCATTTCAAAGCTTTACCC
>NW_023003078.1:0-684 GCF_900245975.1 Drosophila guanche | reverse complement strand
ATTAATGACCTGCCTTCTGTATTAACAAATTCTCGAGTACTTATGTATGCGGATGATGTTAAACTCTGTGTCCAGTATAAGGACATTTCATTTCACTCTCGCTTGCAATCTGATCTCAATAGCTTTCAGTCATGGTGCTGTGCAAATATGTTACAACTTAATGCCTCGAAGTGCAATGTAATGACTTTTTATCGCTCCAGCCCCTTCCTGGCTCCTTACACCCTCTGCGGTAGTTCTCTTGAGAGAATTACATTGGTTGACCTAGATCCACAATTTGATCTGGGGTTCAATTTCAAAAGACTTGTGTAAAGATGGTACCATTTATTTCGGTACCCACACGAACGCAAATATTTCTCCACCAGTTTCCTTAAACTCCTGGGGATATATTGCTTCTGAGAGATATAGAGCGAACAAGCAGGCTAAAATCTTATGCCGAGTACACATACCACGGGAGTCATGTACATACATCAGGACCGTATTGAATCAGTACAGAAAAACTTTTTATTATTTACCCTACGGGGCCTCAACTGGGATGCAACTGTGAGACTGCCATCCTACCGTAGTAGACTTCTTTTAATAAATCTTCCATTCTTAGTTAGTCGTAGAAAAATGGTGTAATTTTTATACACACCTTGATCAAGGAGGATGTAGACAGCCCTGACTTGCTGAGCCGCATAAACTTTA
>NW_023003077.1:0-684 GCF_900245975.1 Drosophila guanche | reverse complement strand
AAAAAAGTTCTGCCATAGAAAATAAACCCGACTTTTCCCGAGTTTTTAAAGTAAAAATATTGAAAAAAAAAATCTCACATCAATCAACATTTCTGCATTTCAAAGCTTTACCCGGACGGTAGGCCAAAACCACACAGTTTGGATCCATTTTATAGTAGTATCAATCAACTTTTCAGATAATCAAAGTTTTTTACAACCAAAATTAAGATACTTAAGTTATGTGAAAAAACAAACCACAACCTCTGAAAAAACCTTAAACTAAAAATTACAAAATTGCTAGTTCTTAAAAAACAAGATCTGCCATAGAAAATAAAACCGACTTCTCCCGAGTTTTTAAAGTCAAAATTTCGAAAAAAAAAAAATCTCACAACAATCAACAATTTTGCAATAAAAAGATTTACCCAGACGGTAAGCCAAAACCACACTGTGTTTGGATCCATTTTATAGCAGTATCAATCAACTTTTCAGATAATCAAACTTTTTTGCAACCAGATCTAAGATACTTAAGTTATGTGAAAAAACCAACCGCAACCTTTGAAAAAACTTAAAACATAAAATAACTTCCTTAATAAATTCTTAAAAAACAAGTTCTGGCATAGAAAATAAACCCGACTTTTCCAGAGTTTTTAGAGTCAAAAATTCGTAAAAAATACCTCACAAAAATCAACATTTTTGCATTTCAAA
>NW_023003076.1:0-684 GCF_900245975.1 Drosophila guanche | reverse complement strand
TTTTTTCAGACTTTGCGGTTTGCTTTTTCACATAACTTAAGTATCTTAGATCTGGTTGCAAAAAACTTTGATTATCTGAAAAGTTGATTGATTCTGCTATAAAATGGATCCAAACTCTATTTGGTTTTGGCCTACCGTCTGGGTAAAGCTTTGAAATGCAAAAATGTGGATTGTTGTGAGATTTTTTTTTCGAAATTTTGACTTTAAAAACTCTGAAAAAGTCGGCTTTATTTTCTATGGCAGAACTTGTTTTTTAAGAACTATCAATTTTGTAATTTTTAGTTTAAGGGGTTTTCAGAGGTTGCTGGTTTTTCACATAACTTAAGGTTTTTCAAAGGTTTATCTGAAAAGCTGATTGATTCTACTATGAAATGGATCCAAACTCTGTGTGGTTTTGGCCTACCGTCTTGGTAAAGCTTTGAAATGCAAAAATGTTGATTGTTGTGAGATTTTTTGTTTTCGAAATTTTTACTTTAAAAACTCGGGAAAAGTCGGGTTTATTTTCTATGGCAGAACTTGTTTTTTAAGAACTTATTAAGGAAGTAATTTTTAGTTTAATGTTTTTTTCAGACTTTGCGGTTTGCTTTTTCACATAACTTAAGTATCTTAGATCTGGTTGCAAAAAACTTTGATTATCTGAAAAGTTGATTGATTCTGCTATAAAATGGATCCAAACTCTATTTG
>NW_023003075.1:0-684 GCF_900245975.1 Drosophila guanche | reverse complement strand
GTGAAGCAGAGTGTGAATGAGAGAATGTGAAAAGAACAACAAAAGCTGCAGGACAGTGTGGGTTTAGCCACTGCTAATTAATTTCTTCTTTCTGGCTATAATAATGATCCAATCGGATCCCAATTTGGTGATCTGATAGATATGGCCATTCCCTACAGAATGGCGTTTTTAGTATTTTTTTATCCTTAATATTGTAGATTTGGGAGGTTTTCGCCCTTTTGCGGGGGCGGAAGGGGGCGCTGCACATTTTTTAAATACACTTGTAACAGTGTGAGCATACAAAAGTAAGTAAGAAGAAGAAGTAAGAAAGTCGGCAGACGCAGAGGGACGGCAGAGGGACGACAGAGACAGAGACCGAGTGAAGCAGAGTGTGAATGAGAGAATGTGAAAAGAACAACAAAAGCTGCAGGACAGTGTGGGTTAAGCCACTGCTAATTAATTTCTTCTTTCTGGCTATAATAATGATCCAATCGGATCCCAATTTAGTAGATTTGGGAGGTTTTCGCCCTTTTGCGGGGGCGGATTGGGGCGGGGCACATTTTTTAAATACACTTGTAACAGTGTGAGCATACAGAAGTCTGGATGCAAAATTTGGTGGCTCTAGCTTTTATAGTCTCTGAGATTCAGGTGCTCAACAAGACGGACGGACAGACGGACAGACAGACAGGGCTCAATCGACTTGGC
>NW_023003074.1:0-684 GCF_900245975.1 Drosophila guanche | reverse complement strand
CCTACCGTCTGGGTAAAGCTTTGAAGTGCAAAAATGTTGATTGTTGTGAGATTTTTTTTTTCGAAATTTTGACTTTAAAAACTCGGAAAAAGTCGGCTTTATTTTCTATGGCAGAACTTGTTTTTTTAGAACTATCAATTTTGTAATTTTTAGTTTAAGGGGTTTTCAGAGGTTGCGGTTTGTTTTTTCACATATCGTAAGTATCTTAATTTTGGTTGTAAAAAGCTTTGATTAGCTGAAAAGTTGATTGATACTGCTATAAAATGTAACCAAACTCTGTGTGGTTTTGGCCTACCGTCTCGGGAAAGCTTTGAAATGCAAAAATGCGGATTGTTGTGAGATTTTTTGTTTTCGAAATTTTTACTTTAAAAACTTGGGAAAAGTCGGGTTTATTTACTGTAGCAGAACTTGTTTTTTTAAGAACTTATTAAGGAAGTAATTTTTACTTTAAGGTTTTTTCAGAGGTTGCGGTTTGTTTTCTCAACTAACTTAAGTATCTTAATTTTGGTTGTAAAAAACTTTGATTATCTGAAAAGTTGATTGATACTGCTATAAAATGGATCCAAACTCTGTGTGGTTTTGGCCTACCGTCTGGGTAAAGCTTTGAAGTGCAAAAATGTTGATTGTTGTGTGATTTTTTGTTTTCGAAATTTTTACTTTAAAAACTCGGGAAAAGTCGGGTTT
>NW_023003073.1:0-684 GCF_900245975.1 Drosophila guanche | reverse complement strand
AAATTTGTCTTTGCATATGATATGGGAAAAATACCTAGCCGGCAATGTCTGATACTTTATTTGGTTGGATATGTGTATAGTTGTTACTATATACGAATAATATTGAAGTGTTTGTGTGTTTCTTGTATTAAAATACGAGAACAAATGACTGTTAGGGGCGCTCCCTATTGTAGGCACCTGATTTGCGGAAGCCGTGGCATAAAACCTACATAGGGAGTAGTGTCGTGCTTGCTATATTTCATATGATAAAGAATTTAAAATTTGTCCTTACCTATGATATGGGGAAAATACCTAGCCGGCAATGTCTGATACTTTATTTGGTTGGATATGTGTATAGTTGTTTTGTGTGTTTCTTGTATTAAAATACGAGAACAAATGACTGTTAAGGGGCACTCTCGATTGTAATCACCCGATTTGCGGAAGCCGTGGCAGAAAACCTTTATAGGGAGTGGTGTCGTGCTTGGAATATTTCATATGATGAACATTTTAAAATTTGTCCTTACATATGATATGGGGAAAATACCTAGCCGGCAATTCCTGAAACTTTATTTGGTTGGATATGTGTATAGTTGTTTTGTGTGTTTCTTGTATTAAAATACGAGAACAAATGACTACTAAGAGGCACTCCCTATTGAAGGCACGTGATTTGCGGAAGGCGTGGCAAAAAACCTCTATAGGGAGTTG
>NW_023003072.1:0-684 GCF_900245975.1 Drosophila guanche | reverse complement strand
GGGGTTTTGGCCTACCGTCTGGATAAAGCTTTGAAATGCAAAAATGTTGATTTTTGTAAGGTATTTTGTTCGAATTTTTAACTTTGCAAATTCGGGAACAGTCGGGTTTATTTTCTATTGCAGAACCTTTTTTTTCAAGAATTTAATAAGGATGTCATTTTTAGTTTAAGGTTTTTTCAGAGGTAACTTTTTGTTTTTTCACATAGCTTAAGTATCTTAGATCTGGTTCAAAAAACTTTGATTATCTGAAAAGTTGATTGATACTGCTCTAAAATGAATCCAAACTGTGTGGGGTTTTGGCCTACCGTCTGGATAAAGCTTTGAAATGCAAAAATGTTGATTTTTGTAAGGTATTTTGTTCGAATTTTTAACTTTGCAAATTCGGGAACAGTCGGGTTTATTTTCTATTGCAGAACCTTTTTTTTTCAAGAATTTAATAAGGATGTCATTTTTAGTTTAAGGTTTTTTCAGAGGTAACTTTTTGTTTTTTTTCACATAGCGTAAGTATCTTAGATCTGGTTGCAAAAAACTTTGATTATCTGAAAAGTTGATTGATACTGCTATAAAATGGATCCAAACTGTGAGTGGTTTTGGCCTACCCTCTGCAAAAATTTTGATTGTTGTGAGATTTTTATTGTCAAAATGTTGACTTTAAAAACTCGGGAAAAGTCGGGTTTATTTTCT
>NW_023003071.1:0-684 GCF_900245975.1 Drosophila guanche | reverse complement strand
GAAGTAGCGGTTTGTTTTTTCACGTAACTTAAGTATCTTAGACCTGGTTGTAAAAAACTTTGATTGTCTGGAAAGCTGATTGGTGCAGATAAAAAGTGAAGGTAAACTGCTTGTGGTTTTGACCTACCGCCTGGGTAATATAAAGCTTTAAAATGTAAATATGTAGATTTTTGTGAGGTATTTTTTTGGAATCTTTGATCTTAAAAACACGAAAAAAGTTGGGATTATTTCAATGGCAGAATTTTTTTTTAAGAACTTATTAAGTAGCGGTTTGTATTTTCACATAACCTTAGTATCTTAGATCTGGTTGTAAGGAACTTTGATTATCTAAAAAGTTGACTGATACTGCTATAAAGTGGATCCAAACTCTGTGTGGTTTTAGCCTACCGTCTGGGTAAAGCTTTGAAATGCAAACATGTTGATTTTTGTGAGGGATTTTTTACGACATTTTGACTTTAAAATCTCTGGAAAAGTCGGGTTTATTTTCTATGGCAGAACTTGTTTTTTAAGAACTAGTAATTTTGTAATTTTTGTTTAAGGTTTGTTCAGAGGTTGCGGTTTGTTTATTCACATAACTTAATTATCTTAATTTTGGTTGTAAAAAACTTTGATTATCTGAAAAGTTGATTGATACTGCTATAAAATGGATCCAAACTGTTTGTGGTTTTGGCCTACCGTCTGGGT
>NW_023003070.1:0-684 GCF_900245975.1 Drosophila guanche | reverse complement strand
AAACTCTGTGTGGTTTTGGCCTACCGTCTAGGTAAAGCTTTGTAATGCAAAATTGTTTATTTTTGTGAGGTATTTTGTACGAAATTTTTACTTTAAAAACTCGGGAAAAGTCGGGTTTATTTTCTATGGCAGAACTTGTTTTTTAAGAACTTATTAAGGATGTAATTTTTATTTTAAGGTTTTTTCAGAGGTAGCGATTGGTTTTTTCACATAACTTAAGTATCCTAATTTTGGTTGTAAAAATTTTGATTATCTGAAAAGTTTATTGATACTGCTATAAAATGGATCCAAAATCTGTGTGGTTTTGGCCTAGCGTCTGGGCAAAGCTTTGAAATGCAAAAACGTTGATTTTTGTGAGATTTTTTGTTTTCGAAATTTTTACTTTAAAAGCTCGGGAAAAGTCGCTTTTATTTTCTATGGCAGATCTTGTTTTTTAGAACTAGCAATTTTGTAATTTTTAGTTTAAGGTTTTTTCAGAGGTTGTGGTTTGTTTTTTCACATAACTTAAGTATCTTAATTTTGGTTGTAAAAATCTTTGATTATCTGAAAAGTTGATTGATACTGCTATAAAATGGATGGAAACTCTGTGTGGTTTTGGCCTACCGTCTGGGTAAAGCTTTGTAATGCAAAATTGTTGATTGTTGTGAGATTTTTTTTTTTTCCAAATTTTGACTTTAAAAGCTC
>NW_023003069.1:0-684 GCF_900245975.1 Drosophila guanche | reverse complement strand
TTTTTTTTTTTCGAAATATTGACTTTAAAAACTCGGGAAAAGTTGGATTTATTTTCTATGGCAGAACTTGTTTTTTAAGAACTAGCAATTTTGTAATTTTTCGTTTAAGGTTTTTTTCAGAGGTTGCGGTTCGTTTTTTCACATAACTTAAGTATCTTAATTTTGATGTAAAAAATTTTGATTATCTGAAAAGTTGATTGATACTGCTATAAAGTGGATCCAAACTCTGTGTGCTTTTGGCCTACCGTCTCGGAAAAGCTTTGAAATGAAAAAATTTTGATTGTTGTGAGATTTTTTTTTTCGAAATTTTGACTTTAAAAACTCGGGAAAAGTCGGTTTTATTTTTTATGGCAGAACTTGTTTTTTAAGAACTAGCAATTTTGTAATTTTTAGTTTAAGGTTTTTTCAGAGGTTGCGGTTCGATTTTTCACATAACTTAAGTATCTTAACTGTGGTTGTAAAAAACTTTGATTATCTGAAAAGTTGATTGATACTGCTATTAAATGGATCCAAACTTTTTGTGGTTTTGGCCTACCGTCTCGGAAAAGCTTTGAAATGCAAAAATGTGGATTGTTGTGATATTTTTTTTTTTTTCGAAATTTTGACTTTAAAAACTCGGGAAAAGTTGGATTTATTTTCTATGGCAGAACTTGTTTTTTAAGAACTAGCAATTTTGTAATTTTT
>NW_023003068.1:0-684 GCF_900245975.1 Drosophila guanche | reverse complement strand
CAGACAATCAGAGTTTTTTACAACCACAGTTAAGATACTTAAGTTATGTGAAAAAACAAACCGAAACCTCTGAAAAAACCTTAAACTAAAAATTACAAAATTGCTAGTTCTTAAAAAACAAGTTCTGCCATAGAAAATAAAACCAACTTTTCCCGAGTTTTTAAAGTCAAAATTTCGAAAAAAAAAACCCACGACAATCCACATTTTTGCATTTCAAAGCTTTTCCGCGACGGTATGCCAAAACCACACAGAGTTTGGATCCATTTTATAGCAGAATCAATCAACTTTTCAGATAATCAAAGTTTTTTTGCAACCAGATCTAAGATACTTAAGTTATGAAAAAAAAACAAACCGCAAACTCTAAAAAAAACCTTAAACTAAAAATTACTTCCGTAATAAGCTCTTAAAAGAAAAGTTCTTCCATAGAAAATAAACCCGACTTTTCCCGAATTTTTGAAGTAAAAATTTCGAAAACAAAAAATCTAACAACAATAAGCATTTTTGCATTTCAAAGCTTAACCGAGACGGTAGGCCAAAACCACACAGAGTTTGGATCCATTTTATAGCAGTATCAATCAACTTTTCAGATAATTTAAGTTTTTTACAACCAAAATTAAGATATTTAAGTTATGTGAAAAAACAAACCGCAACCTCTGAAAAAACCTTAAACTTAAAATTACTTTC
>NW_023003067.1:0-684 GCF_900245975.1 Drosophila guanche | reverse complement strand
GTTTTGACAGTCTTTTAGACCATGTCTTTGCGACGAAGCATAAGGATTGAGCTTGCTGCCAGGGCTGCCGCCGCCACCCGGAATGAAACTAGTAGCGCCGTCCAGCGTACTGCAACCCACCGCATAAGGAATCGGCGTGCTGCCACCGCCACCCGAAATGCTACTAGTAGCGCCGTACAACGGCCACGGGGCGGTGGCCCCAAGGGACGTCTTGTCCGTGAGCTAAAAGAAATAATGCTCAATCCAACGGACGGTTGCCATGTGGAGATCGTTGAAGACGATATAACCCACTGGCACTGCATTATTCTCGGCCCTTCCAATTCTCCCTATGAGGGAGGGCACTTTAAATTAGATGTATTATTTCCGGATAACTACCCGCATGTCCCGCCTCATGTACAATTTACGACTCAGATTTACCACTGCAACATCACCAGTGGCGGCCAGTTTTCCGATGGTATGTCCAGGCATAACATACTATCGGACATCTGGTCGCCTATCTTGACTGCAGATAAAGTTCTCCTATCGATCATGTCGCTGCTAGCAGATCCCAATCCTGACGACCCCATGGAAATCGTAGTTGCCAACATGTACAAGAGGGACCGAGAGCAGCACGACCGAGTCGCCAGAGAGTGGACCACACTCTACGCCATGCCATAAGTTCTATTTTGATAAGCATGCACATAA
>NW_023003066.1:0-684 GCF_900245975.1 Drosophila guanche | reverse complement strand
GACAAATTTTAAATTGTTCATCATATGAAATATACCAAGCACGACACCACTCCCTATAGAGGTTTTTTGCCACGGCTTCCGCAAATCGGGTGCCTTCAATAGGGAGTGCCTCTTAGTAGTCATTTGTTCTCGTATTTTAATACAAGAAACACACAAACACTTCAATATTATTCGTATATAGTAACAATTATATACATCTCAGACCATATAAAGTATCAGACATTGCCATCTAGGTATTTTCCCCATATCATATGTAAGGACAAATTTTAAATTGTTCATCATATGAAATATACCAAGCACGACACCACTCCCTATAAAGGTTTTTGCCACGGCTTCCGCAAATCTGGTGCCTTCAATAGGGAGTGCCTCTTAGTAGTCATTTGTTCTCGTATTTTAATACAAGAAACACAAACACTTCAATATTATTCGTAAATAGAAACAATTATATACATATCAAACCATATAAAGTATCAGACATTGCCATCTAGGTATTTTCCCCATATCATATGTAAGGACAAATTTTAAATTGTTCATCATATGAAATATACCAAGCACGACACCACTCCCTATAAAGGTTTTCTGCCACGGCTTCCGCAAATCGGGTGATTACAATCGAGAGTGCCCCTTACCAGTCATTTGTTCTCGTATTTTAATACAAGAAACACACAAACACTTCAATATTAT
>NW_023003065.1:0-684 GCF_900245975.1 Drosophila guanche | reverse complement strand
TCACTCGGCCTCTGCCACTGCCGTCCCTCTGCCTCTGCCGACTTTTAACCACCCCCTCCCCATCCCGCAGCTTATATTTGTTTTATACCCGGTACTCGAAGAGTAAATAGGGTATATTGTATTTGTGCAAAAAGTTAATGTATGTAACACACAGAAGGAATCGTTTCCGACCCCATAAAGTGTATATATTCTGGATCACCATCAATAGCCGAGTCGATTGAGCCCTGTCTGTCTGTCCGTCTGTCCGTCCGTCTGTCCGTCCGTCCGTCTTGTTGAGCACCTGAATCTCAGAGACTATAAAAGCTAGAGCTACCAAATTTTGCATCCAGACTTTTCTGAATGCTCACACTGTTACAAGTGTATTTAAAAAATGTGCCCCGCTCCCTTCCGCCCCCGCAAAAGGGCGAAAACCTCCCAAATCTACAATTTTAAAGATTGAAGAAAACTAAAAACGCCATTCTGTAGGGAATGGCCATATCTATCAGATCAATAAATTGGGATCCGATTGAATCATTATTATAGCCAGAAAGAATAGATTAATTAGCAGTGGCTAAACCCACACTGTCCTGCAGCTTTTGTTGTTCTTTTCACATTCTCTCATTCACACTCTGCTTCACTCGGCCTCTGCCACTGCCGTCCCTCTGCCTCTGCCGACTTTTAACCACCCCCTCCCCATCCCGCAGC
>NW_023003064.1:0-684 GCF_900245975.1 Drosophila guanche | reverse complement strand
ACTTGTTTTCTTAGGAACTTATTAAGGATGTAATTTTTAGTTTAAGGGTTTTTTCAGAAGTTTCGGTTTGTTTTTTCACATAACTTAAGTACCTTAATTTTGGTTGTAAAAAACTTTGATTATCTGAAAAGTTGATTGAAACTGCTATAAAATGGATAAAATGGATCCAAACTGTTTGTGGTTTTGGCCTTGCGTCTGGGTAAAGCTTTGAAATGCAAAAATGTTGATTGTTGTGAAATTTTTTGTTTTCGAAATTTTTATTTTACAAACTCGGGAAAAGTCGGGTTTATTTTCTATGCCAGAATTTGTTTTTTAAGAACTTATTAAGAAAGTAATTTTAAGTTTAAGGTTTTTTCAGAGATTGTGGTTTGTTTTTTCACATAACTTAAGTATCTTAGATCTGGTTGCAAAAAACTTTGATGATCTGAAAAGTTGATTGATTCTGATATAAAATGGATCCAAACTCTGTGTGTTTTTGGCCTACAGTCTGGGTAAGGCTTTGAAATGCAAAAATGTTGATTTTTGTGAGGTATTTTTTACGAATTTTTACTTTAAAAACTCTTGAAAAGTCGGGTTTATTTTCTATGGCAGAACTTGTTCTTTAAGAACTTATTAAGGAAGCAATTTTAAGTTTAAGGTTTTTTCAGACGTTTCGGTTTGTTTTTTCACATAACTTAAGTATCT
>NW_023003063.1:0-684 GCF_900245975.1 Drosophila guanche | reverse complement strand
CTTTTCCCGAGTTTTTAAAGTCGAAATTTCGAAAAAAAAAATCTCACAACAATCAACATTTTTGCATTTCAAAGCTTTTCCGAGACCGTAGGCCAAAACCACAAACAGTTTGGATCCATTTAATAGCAGTATCAATCAACTTTTCAGATAATCAAAGTTTTTTACATCCAAAATTAAGATACTTAAGTTATGTAAAAAACAAACCACAACCTCTGAAAAAACCTTAACCTAAAAATTACAAAATTACTAGTTCTTAAAAAACAAGTTCTGCCATAGAAAATAAAACCAACTTTTCCCGAGTTTTTAAAGTCAAAATTTCGAAAAAAAAAAATCTCACAACAATCCACATTTTTGCATTTCAAAGCTTTTCCGACACCGTAGGCCAAAACCACAAACAGTTTGGATCCCTTTTATAGCAGTATCAATCAACTTTTCAGATAATCAAAGTTTTTTACAACCAAAATTAAGATACTTAAGTTATGTGAAAAAACGAACCGCAACCTCTGAAAAAACCATAAACTAAAAATTACAAAATTGCTAGTTCTTAAAAAACAAGTTCTGCCATAGAAAATAAAACCAACTTTTCCCGAGTTTTTAAAGTAAAAATTTCGAAAAAAAAAAATCTCACAACAATCCACATTTTTGCATTTCAAAGCTTTTCCGAGACGGTAGGCCAAAACCACA
>NW_023003062.1:0-684 GCF_900245975.1 Drosophila guanche | reverse complement strand
AGATTCAGGTGCTCAACAAGACGGACGGACAGACAGACAGGGCTCAATCGACTCGGCTATTGATGGTGATCAAGAATATATACACTTTATGGGGTCGGAAACGATTCCTTCTGTGTGTTACATACATTAACTTTGTGCACAAATACAATATACCCTATTTACTCTTCGAGTACCGGGTATAAAACAAATATAAGCTGTGAGGGTGGTGGGGAGGGGGGGGATTGATTTAAAGTCGGCAGAGGCAGAGGCCGAGTGAAGCAGAGTGTGAATGAGAGAATGTGAAAAGAACAACAAAAGCTGCAGGACAGTGTGGGTTTACCCACTGCTAATTAATTTCTTCTTTCTGGCTATAATAATGATCCAATCGGATCCCAATTTATTTATCTGATAGATATGGCCATTCCCTACAGAATGGCGTTTTTAGTTTTCTTTTATCTTTAAAATTTTAGATTTGGGAGGTTTTCGCCCTTTTGCGGGGGCGGAATGGGGCGGGGCACATTTTTTAAATACACTTGTAACAGTGTGAGCATACAGAAGTCTGGATGCATAATTTGGTGGCTCTAGCTTTTATAGTCTCTGTGATTCAGGTGCTCAACAAGACGGACGGACAGACGGACGGACAGACGGACGGACAGACGGACAGACAGACAGGGCTCAATCGACTCGGCTATTGATGGTGATCAA
>NW_023003061.1:0-684 GCF_900245975.1 Drosophila guanche | reverse complement strand
TATCAATCAACTTTTCAGATAATCAACGTTTTTTTACAACCACAATTAAGATACTTAAGTTATGTGAAAAAACAAACAGCAACCTCTAAAAAAACCTTAAACTAAAAATTACATCATTAATAAGTTCCTTAAAAAACAAGTTCTGCCATAGAAAATAAACCCGACTTTTCCCGAGTTTTTAAAGTCAAAATTTCGAAAATAAATCTCACAACAATCAACAATTTTGCATTACAAAGATTTACCCAGACGGTAGGCCAAAACCACACAGAGTTTGGATCCATTTTATAGCAGAATCAATCAACTTTTCAGATAATAAAAGTTGTTTGCATCCAGATTTAAGATACTTAAGTTATGAAAAAAAAACAAACCGCAACCTCTAAAAAAAACTTTAAACTAAAAATTACTTCCTAAATAAGTTCTTAAAAAAAGGTTCTGCCATAGAAAATAAACCCGACTTTTCTCGAGTTTTTAAAGTAAAAATTTCAAAAACAAAAAATCTCACAACAATAAGCATTTTTGCATTTCAAAGCTTAACCGCGACGGTAGGCCAAAACCACACAGAGTTTGGATCCATTTTATAGCAGAATCAATCAACTTTTCAGATAATCAAAGTTTTTTACAACCAAAATTAAGATAAACAAACCGCAACCTCTGAAAAAATCTCACAACAATCAACAATTTTGC
>NW_023003060.1:0-684 GCF_900245975.1 Drosophila guanche | reverse complement strand
AAAACAAAAAATCTCACAACAATCAACATTTTTGCATTTCAAAGCTTTACCCAGACGGTAGGCCAAAACCACACAGAGTTTGGATCCATTTTATAGCAGTATCAATCAACTTTTCATATAATCAAAGTTTTATGCAACCAGATCTAAGATCATTAAGTTATATGAAAAAACAAACCGCAACCTCTGAAAAAAATTAAACTAAAAGTTACTTTCTTAATAAATTCTTAAAAAACAAGTTCTGCCATAGAAAATAAACCCGACTTTCCCCGAGTTTTTAAAGTAAAAATTTCGAAAACAAAAAATCTCACAACAATCAAGATTTTTGCATTTCAAAGCTTTACCCAGACGGTAGGCCAAAACCACACAGAGTTTGGATCCATTTTATAGCAGAATCAATCAACTATTCAGATAATCAAAGTTTTTTACAACCAAAATTAAGATTCTTAAGATATGTGAAAAAACAAACCGAAACCTCTGAAAAAACGTTAAATTAAAAATTACAAAATTGCTAGTTCTTAAAAAACAAGTTCTGCCATAGAAAATAAAACCGACTTTTCCCGAGTTTTTAAAGTCAAAAATTTGTAAATTATACCTCACAAAAATCAACATATTTGCATTTCAAAGCTTTACCCAGACGGTAGGCCAAAACCACACAGAGTTTGGATCCATTTAATACTAAAATCA
>NW_023003059.1:0-685 GCF_900245975.1 Drosophila guanche | reverse complement strand
ATCAATCAACTTTTCAGATAATCAAAGTTTTTTGCAACCAGATCTAAGATACTTAAGTGAAAAAACAAACCGCAAAGTCTGAAAAACCTTAAACTAAAAATTTCTTCCTTAATAAGTTCTTAAAAAACAAGTTCTGCCATAGAAAATAAACCCGACTTTTCTCGAGTTTTTAAAGTCAAAAATTTGAGAAAAAAAAAATCTCACAACAATCCACATTTTTGCATTTCAAAGCTTTTCCGAGACGGTAGGCCAAAACCATACAGAGTTTGGATCCATTTTATAGCAGTATCAATCAACTTTTCAGATAATCAAAGTTTTTTACAACCAGATCTAAGATACTTAAGTTATGTAAAAAAACAAACCGCAAAGTCTGAAAAAACCTTAAACTAAAAGTTACTTCCTTAATAAGTTCTTAAAAAACAAGTTCTGCCATAGAAAATAAACCCGACTTTTCCCGAGTTTTTAAAGTAAAAATTTCGTAAAACAAACCTCACAAAAATCAGCATTTTTGCATTTAAAAGCTTTACCCAGACGGTAGGCCAAAACCAAACTCAGTTTGGATCCACTTCATAGCAGCATCAATCAACTTTTCAGATAATCAAAGTTCTTTACAACCAGATCTAAGATACTTAAGTTATGTGAAAAAACAAACCGCAACCACTGAAAACCCCTTAAACTAAAAATT
>NW_023003058.1:0-685 GCF_900245975.1 Drosophila guanche | reverse complement strand
ACAAGTTCTGCCATAGAAAATAAAACCAACTTTTCCCAAGTTTTTAAAGTCAAAATTTCGAAGGAAAAAAAATCTCACAACAATCCACATTTTTGCATTTCAAAGCTTTTCCGAGACAGTAGGCCAAAACCACACAGAGTTTGGATCCACTTTATAGCAGTATCAATCAACTTTTCAGATAATCAAAATTTTTTACAACCAAAATTAAGATACTTAAGTTATGTGTAAAAACGAACCGCAACCTCTGAAAAAACCTTAAACTAAAAATTACAAAATTGCTAGTTCTTAAAAAACAAGTTCTGCCATAGAAAATAAAACCGACTTTTCCCGAGTTTTTAAAGTCAAAATTTCGAAAAAAAAAATCTCACAACAATCAACATTTTTTCATTTCAAAGCTTTTCCGAGACCGTAGGCCAAAACCACACACCAAACCCACAATTACAAAATTGCTAGTTCTTAAAAAACAAGTTCTGCCATAGAAAATAAAACCAACTATTCCCGAGTTTTTAAAGTCAAAATTTCGAAGAAAAAAAATCTCACAACAATCCACATTTTTGCATTTCAAAGCTTTTCCGAGACGGTAGGTCAAAACCACTCAGAGTTTGGATCCATTTTATAGCAGTATCAATCAACTTTTCAGATAATCAAAGTTTTTTACAACCACAGTTAAAATACTTAAGTTATG
>NW_023003057.1:0-685 GCF_900245975.1 Drosophila guanche | reverse complement strand
ATTTCGACAATTAAAATCTCACAACAACCAACATTTTTGCATTTCAAAGATTTATCCTGACGGTAGGCCAAAACCACACACAGTTTGGATCAATTTTTTTGCAGTATCAATAAACTTTTAGATAATCAAAGTTTTTTGCAACCAGATCTAAGACACTTAAGTTATATGAAAAAACAGACCGCAACCTCTGAAAAACCTTAAACAAAAAAGTACAAACTTTGAAAATTCTTAAAAGAAAAGTTCTGAAATAGAAAATAAACCCGACTGTTCCCGAATTTGTAAAGTCAAAATGTCATGAAAAATACCTCACAAAAATCAAAATTTTTGCATTTCAAAGCTTTACCCAGACGGTAGGCCACAACCACACACAGTTTGGATCCATTTTATAGCAGTATCAATCAACTTTACAGGTAATCAAAGTTTTTTGCAACCAGATCTAAGATACTTAAGTTATGTGAAAAAACAAACCACTACTTCTTAAAAAAACTTAAATTAAAAATTACATCTTTAATAAGTTCCTAAAAAAAAGTTCTGCCATAGAAAATAACCCGACTCTTCCCGAGTTTTTAAAGTCAAAATTTCGTTAAAAATACCTCACAAAAATCAACATTTTTGCATTTCAAAGCTTCCCAGACGGTGGGCCAAAACCACACACAGTTTGGATCAATTTTTTAGCAGTATCAAT
>NW_023003056.1:0-685 GCF_900245975.1 Drosophila guanche | reverse complement strand
GGATCCATTTTATAGCAGAATCAATCAACTTTTCAGATAATCAAAGTTTTTTGCAACCAGATCTAAGATACTTAAGTTATGTGAAAAAACAAACCGCAAAGTCTGAAAAAACCTTAAACTAAAAATTACTTCCTTAATAAGTTCTTAAAAAACAAGTTCTGCCATAGAAAATAAACCCGACTTTTCCCGAGTTTTTAAATTAAAAATTTCGAAAACAAAAAATCTCACAACAATCAACATTTTTGCATTTCAAAGCTTTACCCAGACGGTAGGCCAAAACCACACAGAGTTTAGATCCATTTTATAGCAGAATCAATCAACTTTTCAGATAATCAAAGTTTTTTGCAATCAGATCTAAGATACTTAAGTTATGTGAAAAACCGCAACCTCTGAAAACCCCTTAAACTAAAAATTATAAAATTGATAGTTCTTAAAAAACAAGTTCTGGCATAGAAAATAAACCCGACTTTTCCCGAGTTTTTAAAATAAAAATTTCGAAAACAAAAAATCTCACAACAATCCACATTTTTGCATTTCAAAGCTTTACCCAGACGGTAGGCCAAAACCACACAGAGTTTGGATCCATTTTATAGCAGAATCAATCAACTTTTCAGATAATCAAAGTTTTTTGCAACCAGATCTAAGATACTTAAGTTATGTGAAAAAACAAACCGCAAAGTCTGAA
>NW_023003055.1:0-685 GCF_900245975.1 Drosophila guanche | reverse complement strand
AGATGGTAGGCCAAAACCACAAAGAGTTTGGATCCATTTTATAGCAGTATCAATCAACTTTTCAGATAATCAAAGTTTTTTGCAACCAGATCTAAGATACTTAAGTTATGTGAAAAAACAAACCGCAACCTCTGAAAAAACCTTAAATTTAAAATTACTTCCTTAATAAGTTCTTAAAAAACAAGTTCTGCCATAGAAAATAAAACCGACTTTTCCCAAGTTTTTAAAGCCAAAATTTCGTACAAAATAACTCACAAAAATCAAAATTTTTGCATTTCAAAGCTTTACCCAGACGGTATGCCAAAACCACACAGAGTTTGGATCCATTTTATAGCAGTATCAAGCAACTTTTCAGATAATAAAAGTTTTTTGGAACCAGATCTAAGATACTTAAGTTATGTAAAAAAACAAACCGCAACCTCTGAAAAAACCTTAAACTAAAAATTACTTTCTTAATAAGTTCTTAAAAAACAAGTTCTGCCATAAAAAATAAACCCGAGTTTTTAAAGTAAAAATTTCGAAAACAAAAAGTCTCACAACACTCAACATTTTTGCATTTCAAAGCTTTTCCGAGATGGTAGGCCAAAACCACAAACAGTTTGGATTCATTTTATAGCAGTATCAATCAACTTTTCAGATAATCAAAGTTTTTTGCAACCAGATCTAAGATACTTAAGTTATGTGA
>NW_023003054.1:0-685 GCF_900245975.1 Drosophila guanche | reverse complement strand
AAATAAACCCGACTTTTCCCGAGTTTTTAAAGTAAAATTATCGAAAAAAAAAATCTCACAACAATCAACATTTTTGCATTTTAAAGCTTTACCCAGACGGTAGGCCAAAACCACACAGAGTTTGGATCCATTTTATAGCAGTATCAATCAACTTTTCAGATAATCAAAGTTTTTTACAACCAAAATTAAGATACTTAGGATATGTGAAAAAACAAACCGCAACCTCTGAAAAGAACCTTCAACTTAAAATTACTTCCTTAAAAAGATCTTAAAAAACAAGTTCTGCCATAGAAAATAAACTCGAGTTTTTAAAGTCAAAATTTCGTACAAAATACATCACAAAAATCAACATTTTTGCATTTCAAAGCTTTACCCAGACGGTAAGCCAAAACCACACAGTTTGGATCCATTTTATAGCAGTATCAATCAACTTTTCAGATAATCAAAGTTTTTTACAACAAAAATTAAGATACTTAAGTTATGTGAGAAAACAAACCGCAACCTCTGAAAAAACCTTAAACTAAAACTTACCTCCTTAATAAGTTCCTTAAAAACAAGTTCTGCCATAGAAAATAAACCCGACTTTTCCCGAGTTTTTAAAGTAAAATTATCGAAAAAAAAAATCTCACAACAATCAACATTTTTGCATTTTAAAGCTTTACCCAGACGGTAGGCCAAAACCACA
>NW_023003053.1:0-685 GCF_900245975.1 Drosophila guanche | reverse complement strand
TTTGAAATGCAAAAATGTGGATTGTTGTGAGATTTTTTTTTTCGAAATTTTGACTTTAAAAACTCTGGAAAAGTTGGTTTTATTTTTTATGGCAGAACTTGTTTTTTAAGAACTAGCAATTTAGTAATTTTTAGTTTAAGGTTTTTTCAGAGGTTTTGGTTTGTTTTTTTCACATTACTTGAGTATCTTAACTGTGGTTGTAAAAAACTTTGATTATCTGAAAAGTTGGTTGATACTGTTAAAAAATGGATCCAAACTCTGAGTGGTTTTGGCCTACCGTCTCGGAAAAGCTTTGAAATGCAAAAATGTGGATTGTTGTGAGATTTTTTTTTTCGAAATTTTGACTTTAAAAACTCGGGAAAAGTTGGTTTTATTTTCTATGGCAGAACTTGTTTTTTAAGAACTAGCAATTTTGTAATTTTTAGTTTAAGGTTTTTTCAGAGGTTGCGGTTCGTTTTTTCACATAACTTAAGTATCTTAATTTTGGTTGTAAAAACCCTTGATTATCTGAAAAGTTGATTGATACTGCTATTAAATGGATCCAAACTTTTTGTGGTTTTGGCCTACCGTCTCGGAAAAACTTTGAAATGCAAAAATGTTGATTTTTGTGAGATTTTTTTTTCTCGAAATTTTGCCTTTTAAAAACTCGGGAAAAGTCGGTTTTATTTTCTATGGCAGAACTTGT
>NW_023003052.1:0-685 GCF_900245975.1 Drosophila guanche | reverse complement strand
TTGTTTTTTGACATAGCTTTAGTATCTTAATTTTGGTTGCAAAAAACTTTGATTATCTGAAAAGATGATTGATGCTGCTATGAAGTGGATCCAAACTATGTGTGGTTTAGGCCTACCGTCTGGGTAAAACTGTAAAATGCAAAAATTTTCATTTTTGTTAGGTATTTTTTACGAAATTTTGACTTTAAAACTCGTGAAAAGTCGGGTTTATTTTCTATGGCAGAATTTGTTTTTTAAGAACTTATTAGGGATGTAATTTTTAGTTTAAGGTTTTTTCAGAGGTTGCGGTTTGTTTTTTCACATAACTTAAGTATCTTAGATCTGGTTGTACAGAACTTTGATTATCTGAAAAGTTGATTAATGCTGCTATGAAGTGGATCCAAACTGTGTGTGGTTTTGGCCTACCGTCTGGGTAAAGCTTTGAAATGCAAAAATGTTGATAGTTGGGAGATTTTTTTTTTTCGAAATTTTGACTTTAAAACTGGTGAAAAGTCGGGTTTATTTTCTATGGCAGAACATGTTTTTTAAGAACTTATTAAGGATGTAATTTTTAGTTTCAGTTTTTTTCAGAGGTTGCGGTTTGTTTTTTCACATAACTTAAGTATCTTAATTTTGGTTGTAAAACACTTTGATTATCTGAAAAGTTGATTGATACTGCTATAAAATGGATCCAAACTCTGTGTGG
>NW_023003051.1:0-685 GCF_900245975.1 Drosophila guanche | reverse complement strand
CCTTAATAAGTTCTTACAAAACAAGTTCTGCCATAGAAAATAAACCCGAGTTTTTAAAGTCAAAATTTCGTACAAAATACCTCACAAAAATCAACATTTTTGCATTTCAAAGCTTTACCCAGACGGTAGGCCAAAACCACACAGAGTTTGGATCCATTTTATAGCAGAATCAATCAACTTTTCAGATAATCAAAGTTGTTTGCAACCAGATCTTAGATACTTAAGTTATGTGAAAAAACCAAACCGCAACCTCTAAAAAAACATAAAAAAAAAATTACAAAATTGTTAGTTCTTAAAAAACAAGTTCTGCCATAGAAAATAAAACCGACTTTTCCCGAGTTTTTAAAGTCAAAATTTCGAAAACATAAAATCTCACAACAATCAAAATTTTTGCATTTCAAAGCTTAACCCAGACGGTAGGCCAAAACCACACAGAGTTTGGATCCATTTTATAGCAGAATCAATCAACTTTTCAGATAATCAAAGTTTTTTACAACGAAAATTAAGATACTTAAGTTATGTGAGAAAACAAACCGCAACCTCTGAAAAAACCTTAAACTAAAAATTACAAAAATGATAGTTCTTAAAAAACAAGTGCTGCCATAGAAAATAAACCCGACTTTTCCCGAGTTATTAAAGTCAAAATTTCGAAAACAAAAAATCTCACAACAATCAAAATTTTTGC
>NW_023003050.1:0-685 GCF_900245975.1 Drosophila guanche | reverse complement strand
TCAGATAATCAAAGTTTTTTACATCCAAAATTAAGATACTCGAGTTGTGTGAAAAAACGAACCGCAACCTCTGAAAAAACCTTAAACTAAAAATTACAAAATTGCTAGTTCTTAAAAAACAAGTTCTGCCATAGAAAATAAAACCGACTTTTCCCGAGTTTTTAAAGTCAAAATTTCGAAAAAAAAAATCTCACAACAATCAACATTTTTGCATCTCAAAGCTTTTCCGAGACCGTAGGCCAAAACCACAAACCGTTTGGATCCATTTAATAGCAGTATCAATCAACTTTTCAGATAATCAAGGGTTTTTACAACCAAATTAAGATACTTAAGTTATGTGAAAAAACAAAAAGCAACCTCTGAAAAAACTTTAAACTAAAAATTACAAAATTGCTAGTTCTTAAAAAACAAGTTCTGCCATAGAAAATAAAACCGACTTTTCCCGAGTTTTTAAAGTCAAAATTTCGAAAAAAAAAAATCTCACAGCAATCCACATTTTTGCATTTCAAAGCTTTTCCGAGACGGTAGGCCAAAACCACTCAGTTTGGATCCATTTTATAGCAGTATCAATCAACTTTTCAGATAATCAAAGTTTTTTACAAACAAAATTAAGATACTTAAGTTATGTGAAAAAACGAACCGCAACCTCTGAAAAAACCTTAAACTAAAAATTACAGAATTGCTA
>NW_023003049.1:0-685 GCF_900245975.1 Drosophila guanche | reverse complement strand
AAACTCTGTGTGGTTTTGGCCTACCGTCTGGGTAAAGCTTTAAAATGCAAAAATGTTCATTTTTGTGAGGTATTTTGTACGAAATTTTGACTTTAAAAACTCGTGTTTTTTTTCTATGGCAGAACTTGTTTTTTAAGAACTTATATAAGAAAGTAATTTTAAGTTTAAGGTTTTTTCAGAGGTTGCGGTTCGTTTTTTCACATAACTTAAGTATCTTAATTTTGGTTGTAAAAAATTTTGATTATATGAAAAGTTGATTGATACTGCTATAAAATGGATCCAAACTCTGAGTGGTTTTGGCCTACCGTCTCGAAAAGCTTTGAAATGCAAAAATGTTGATTGTTGTGAGATTTTTTTTTTCTTCGAAATTTTTACTTTAAAAAATCGGGAAAATTTGGGTTTATTTTCTATGGAAGAACTTTTCTTTTAAGAACTGTTTAAGGAAGTAATTTTTAGTTTAAGGTTTTTTTTAGAGCTTGCGGTTTGTTTTTTTTCATAACATAAGTATCTTAGATCTGGTTGCAAAAAAATTTTGATTATCTGAAAAGTTGATTGATTCTGCTATAAAATGGATCCAAACTCTGTGTGGTTTTGGCCTACCGTCTCGGAAAAGCTTTGAAATGCAAAAATGTGGATTGTTGTGAGATTTTTTTTTTTTCGAGTTTTTGACTTTAAAAACTCGGGA
>NW_023003048.1:0-685 GCF_900245975.1 Drosophila guanche | reverse complement strand
TTTCGGTTCGTTTTTTCACATAACTTAAGTATCTTAATTTTGGTTGTAAAAAATTTTGATTATCTGAAAAGTTGATTGATACTGCTATAAAGTGGATCCAAACTCTGTGTGGTTTTGGCCTACCGTCTCGGAAAAGCTTTGAAATGCAAAAATGTGGATTGTTGTGAGATTTTTTTTTTCGAAATTTTGACTTTAAAAGGTTTGAGGTTTGTTTTTTCACATAACCTAGTTATCTTAGATCTGGTTGTATGGAACTTTGTTTATCTGAAAAGTTTATTCATACTGCTATCAAGTGGATCCAAAGTCTGTGTTGTTTTGGTTCCAAACACTTTGTGTTTTTGCTTTACCGTCTGGGAAATATACAGATTTGAAATGCAAAAATGTTGATTTTTGTGAGGTATTTATTACGAAATTTAGACTTTAAAAACTCGGGAAGAGTTGGGTTTATTTTCTATGGCAGAACTTGTTTTTTAAGAACTAGTAATTTTGTAATTTTTGGTTTAAGGTTTGTTCAGTGTTGTGTGTTTTCACATAACTTAAGGATCTTAATTTTGGTTGTAAAAAACGTTGATTATCTGAAAAGTTGATTGATACTGCTATAAAAACTATCCAAACTCTGTGTGGTTTTGGCCCACCGTCTCGGAAAAGCTTTGAAATGCAAAAATGTTGATTGATGTGAGATTTT
>NW_023003047.1:0-685 GCF_900245975.1 Drosophila guanche | reverse complement strand
TTCAAAGCTTTACCCAGACGGTAGGCCAAAACCACACAGAGTTTGGATCCATTTTATAGCAGTATCAATCAACTTTTCATATAATCAAAGTTTTATGCAACCAGATCTAAGATCATTAAGTTATATGAAAAAACAAACCGCAACCTCTGAAAAAAAATTAAACTAAAAGTTACTTTCTTAATAAATTCTTAAAAAACAAGTTCTGCCATAGAAAATAAACCCGACTTTCCCCGAGTTTTTAAAGTAAAAATTTCGAAAACAAAAAATCTCACAACAATCAAGATTTTTGCATTTCAAAGCTTTACCCAGACGGTAGGCCAAAACCACACAGAGTTTGGATCCATTTTATAGCAGAATCAATCAAATTTTCAGATAATCAAAGTTTTTAACAACCAAAATTAAGATACTTTAACTGAAAAAATCTCACAACAATCCACATTTTTGCATTTCAAAGCTTTTCCGAGACGGTAGGCCAAAACCACACAGAGTTTGGATCCATTTTATAGCAGTATCAATCAACTATTCAGATAATCAAAGTTTTTTACAACCAAAATTAAGATTCTTAAGATATGTGAAAAAACAAACCGCAACCTCTGAAAAAACCTTAAATTAAAAATTACAAAATTGCTAGTTCTTAAAAAACAAGTTCTGCCATAGAAAATAAAACCGACTTTTCCCGAGTTTT
>NW_023003046.1:0-685 GCF_900245975.1 Drosophila guanche | reverse complement strand
AATGCAAAAATGTTGATTGTTGTGAGATTTTTTTTTCCCAAATTTTGACTTTAAGAACTCGAGGAAAAGTCGGGTTTATTTTCTATGGCAGAACTTGTTTTTAAGGAACTAGCAATTTTGTAATTTTTAGTTTAATGTTTTTTCAGAGGTTGCAGTTTGGTTTTTCACTTAACTTAACTATCTTAGATCTGGTAGTAAAGAACTTTGATTATCTGAAAAGTTGATTGATACTGCTATAAAGTGGATCCAAACTCTGTGTGGTTTTGGCCTACCGTCTGGGTAAAGCTTTGAAATGCAAAAATGTTGATTTTTGTGAGGTATTTTGTACGAAATGTTGACTTTAAAAACTCGGGTTTTTTTCTATGGCAGAACTTGTTTTTTAAGAACTTATTAAGGATGTAATTTTAAGTTTAAGGTTTTTTCAGAGGTTGCGGTTTGTTTTTTCACATAACTTAAGTATCTTGATTTTGGTTGTAAAAAAATTTTATTATCTGAAAAGTTGATTGATACTGCTATAAAATGGATCCAAACTGTTTGTGGTTTTGGCCTACCGTCTGGGTAAAGCTTTGAAATGCAAAAATGTTGATTGATGTGAGA
This sequence comes from Drosophila guanche, assembly GCF_900245975.1. Lineage (NCBI taxonomy): Eukaryota > Metazoa > Arthropoda > Insecta > Diptera > Drosophilidae > Drosophila > Drosophila guanche. The sequence goes on along the minus strand of NW_023003046.1, from coordinate 88 downwards.
TTTTTTGTTTTCGATATTTTTACTTTAAAAACTCGGGAAAAGTCGAGTTTATTTTCTATGGCAGAACTTGTTTTTTAGGAACTTATTA
>NW_023003045.1:0-685 GCF_900245975.1 Drosophila guanche | reverse complement strand
TTAATTATCTGAAAAGTTGATTGATACTGCTATAAAATGGATCCAAACTCTGTGTGGTTTTGGCCTACCGTCTCGGTTAAGCTTTGAAATGCAAAAATGCTTATTGTTGTGAGATTTTTTGTTTTCGAAATTTTTACTTTAAAAATTCGGGAAAAGTCGGGTTTATTTTCTATGGAAGAACTTTTCGTTTAAGAACTTATTCAGGAAGTAATTTTTAGTTTAAGGTTTTTTCAGATGTTGCGGTTGGTTTTTCACATAACTTAAGTATCTTAATTTTGGTTGTAAAAAACTTTGATTATCTGAAAAGTTGATTGATTCTGCTATAAAATGGATCCAAACTCTGAGTGGGTTTGGCCTACCGTCTGAGTAAAGCTTTAAAATGCAAAAATGTTCATTTTTGTGAGGTATTTTGTACGAAATTTTGACTTTAAAAACTCGGGTTTATTTTCTTTGGAAGAACTTGTTTTTTAAGAACTTATTAAGAAAGTATTTTTAAGTTTAAGGTTTTTTCAGAGGTTGCGGTTTGTTTTTTCACATAACTTAAGTATCTTAATTTTGGTTGTAAAAAACTTTAATTATCTGAAAAGTTGATTGATACTGCTATAAAATGGATCCAAACTCTGTGTGGTTTTGGCCTACCGTCTCGGTTAAGCTTTGAAATGCAAAAATGCTTATTGTTGTGAGA
>NW_023003044.1:0-685 GCF_900245975.1 Drosophila guanche | reverse complement strand
ATACTGTACTGTATGGCCTTTCATATGAAATGGGCATTGTATTGATATAAATACAAAATGTATAATGGCTTTGATGGTTGATTGGGCATGTTTCCCATATACATGTATAAAATAACTTCAGCATGATTTGATTATGAAGAAACGATTATGTACGATATGATATACTGTACTGTATGGCCTTTCATATGAAATAGGCATTTTATTGATATAAATACAAAATGTATAATGGCTTTGATGGTTGATTGGGCATGTTTCCCATATACATGTATAATATAACTTCAGCATGATTTGATTATGAAGAAACGATAATGTACGATATGATATAGTGTACTGTATGGCCTTTCATATGAAATAGGCATTGTGTTGATATAAATACAAGATGTAAATTGGTTATAATGGTTGATTGGGCATGTTTCCCATATACATGTATAATATAACTTCAGCATGATTTGATTATGAAGAAACGATAATGTACGCTTTGATATGCTGTACTGTATGGCCTTTCATATGAAATGGGCATTGTATTGATATAAATACAAAATGTAAATTGGTTTTGATGGTTGATTGGACATGTTTCCCATATACATGTTTAATATAACTTCAGCATGATTTGATTATAAAGAAACGATAGAGTACGATATTATATTCTGTATGATTTTTCATATGTTAGCCGTGACCCTGGGGA
>NW_023003043.1:0-685 GCF_900245975.1 Drosophila guanche | reverse complement strand
GATCCATTTTATAGCAGAATCAATCAACTTTTCAGATAATCAAAGTTTTTTTGCAACCAGATCTAAGATACTTATGTTATGAAAAAAAAAACAAACCGCAAGCTCTAAAAAAACCTTAAACTAAAAATTACTTCCTTAATAAGTTCTTAAAAGAAAAGTTCTTCCATAGAAAATAAACCCGACTTTTCCCGAATTTTTAGAGTAAAAATTTCGAAGAAAAAAAAATTTCACAACAATCAACATTTTTGCATTTCAAAGCTTTTCCGAGACGGTAGGCCAAAACCACAAACAGTTTGGATCCATTTAATAGCAGTATCAATCAACTTTTCAGATAATCAAAATTTTTTACAACCAAAATTAAGATACTTAAGTTATGTGAAAAAACGAACCGCAACCTCTGAAAAAACCTTAAACTAAAAATTACAAAATTGCTAGTTCTTAAAAAACAAGTTCTGCCATAGAAAATAAAACCGACTTTTCCCGAGTTTTTAAAGTCCAAATTTCGAAAAAAAAAATCTCACAACAATCAAAATTTTTTCATTTCAAAGCTTTTCCGAGACCGTAGGCCAAAACCACAAACAGTTTGGATCCATTTAATAGCAGTATCAATCAACTTTTCAGATAATCAAAATTTTTTACAACCAAAATTAAGATACTTAAGTTATGTGAAAAAACGAACCGCAAC
>NW_023003042.1:0-685 GCF_900245975.1 Drosophila guanche | reverse complement strand
GCTATTAAATGGATCCAAACTCTGTGTGGGTTTGGCCTACCGTCTCGGAAAAGCTTTAAAATGCAAAAATGTTCTTTTTTGTGAGGTATTTGGACGAAATTTTGACTTTAAAAACTAGGGTTTATTTTCTATGGCAGAACTTGTTTTTTAAGAACTTATTAAGAAAGTAATTTTAAGTTTCAGTTTTTTTCAGAGGTTGCGGTTTGTTTTTTCACATAACTTAAATATCTTAATTTTGGTTGTAAAAAACTTTAATTATCTGAAAAGTTGATTGATACTGCTATAAAGTGGATCCAAACTCTGTGTGGTTTTGGCCTACCGTCTCGGAAAAGCTTTGAAATGCAGAAATGTGGATTGCTGTGAGATTTTTTTTTTGTCGAAATTTTGACTTTAAAAACTCGGGAAAAGTCGGGTTTATTTTCTATGGCAGAACTTGTTTTTTAGGAACATATTAAGGATGTAATTTTTAGTTTAAGGTTTTTTCAAAGGTTGCGGTTTGTTTTTTCACATAACTTAAGAATCTGAATTTTGGTTGTAAAAAGTTTTGATTATCTGAAAAGTTGATTGATACTGCTATATAATGGATCCAAACTCTGTGTGGTTTTGGCCTACCGTCTGGGTTAAGCTTTAAAATGCAAAAATGTTAATTTTTGTGAGGTATTTTGTACGAAATTTTGACTTTTAA
>NW_023003041.1:0-685 GCF_900245975.1 Drosophila guanche | reverse complement strand
CCGACTCTTTCCGAGTTTTAAAAGTCAAAATTTCGTAAAAAATACCTCACAAAAATCAACATTTTTGCATTTCAAAGCTTTGCCCAGACGGTAGGCCAAAACCACACAGGGGTTGGATCCACTTTATAGCAGTATTAATCAACTATTTCAGATAATAAAAGTTTTCTACAACCAAAATTAAGATACTTTACCAAGCTTTCAAAGTTATGTGAAAAAACAAAATAAACCCGACTTTTCCCGAGTTTTTAAAGACAAAATTTAGAAAAAAAACAAAAAAAAAATCTCACAACAATCAACATTTTTGCATTTCAAAGCTTTACCCAGACGGTAGGCCAAAACCACATAGAGTTTGGATCCATTTTATAGCAGTATCAATCAACTTTTCAGATAATCAAGGTTTTTTGCAACCAAAGTTAAGATACTTAAGTTATCTGAAAAAACAAACCGCAACCTCTGAAGAAACCTTAAAATAAAAATTACATCCTCGATAAGTTCTTAAAAATAAAGTTCTGCCATAAATAATAAACCCGACTCTTTCCGAGTTTTAAAAGTCAAAATTTCGTTAAAAATACCTCACAAAAATCAAAATATTTGCATTTCAAAGCTTTTCCGAGACGGTAGGTCAAAACCGCAAACAGTTTGGATCCATTTTATAGCAGTATCAATCAACTTTTCAGATAATCAA
>NW_023003040.1:0-685 GCF_900245975.1 Drosophila guanche | reverse complement strand
ATTTTTAGTTTAAGGTTTTTTCAGAGGTTGTGGTTTGTTTTTTCACATAACTTAAGTATCTTAATTTTGGTTGTAAAAAACTTTGATTATCTGAAAAGTTGATTGATACTGCTATATAATGGATCCAAACTGTGTGGTTTTGGCCTACCGTCTGGGTAAAGCTTTGAAATGCAAAAATGTTGATTGATGTCAGATTTTTTTTTTTCGATATTTTTACTTTAAAAACTCGGGAAAAGTCGGGTTTATTTTCTATGGCAGAACTTGTTTTTTAGGAACTTATTAAGGATGTAATTTTTAGTTTAAGGTTTTTTCAGAGGTTGCGGTTTGTTTTTTCACATAACTTATAAATCAGAATTTTGGTTGTAAGAAATTTTGATTATCTGAAAAGTTGATTGATACTGCTATAAAGTGGATCCAAACTCTGTGGGGTTTTGGCCTACCGTCTCGGAAAAGCTTTGAAATGCAAAAATGTGGATTGTTGTGAGATTTTTTTTTTCGAAATTTTGACTTTAAAAACTCTGGAAAAGTTGGTTTTATTTTCTATGGCAGAACTTGTTTTTTTAAGAACTAGCTATTTTGTAATATTTAGTTTAAGGTTTTTTCAGAGGTTGTGGTTTGTTTTTTCTCATAACTTAAATATCTTAATTTTGGTTGTAAAAAACTTTGATTATCTGAAAAGTTGATT
>NW_023003039.1:0-685 GCF_900245975.1 Drosophila guanche | reverse complement strand
GTCTTGTTGAGCACCTGAATCTCAGAGACTATAAAAGCTAGAGCTACCAAATTTTGCATCCAAACTTCTGTATGCTCACACTGTTACAAGTGTATTTAAAAAATGTGCCCCGCCCCATTCCGCCCCGCAAAAGGGCGAAAACCTTCCAAATCTACTATTTTAAAGATAGAAGAAAACTAAAAACGCCATTTTGTAGGGAATGCTCATATATATCAGATCAGTAAATTGGGATCCGATTGGATCATTATTATAGCCAGAAAGAAGAAATTAATTAGCAGTGGCTAAACCCACACTGTCCTGCAGCTTTTGTTGTTCTTTTCACATTCTCTCATTCACACTCTGCTTCACTCGGCCTCTGCCTGTGCCGTCCCTCTGCCTCTGCCGACTTTAAACCACCCCCCCCACCCTTAGATTTGTTTTATACCCGGTACTCGAAGACTAAATAGGGTATAATGTATTTGTGCACAAAGTTAATGTTTGTAACAAACAGAAGGAATCGTTTCCGACCCCATAAAGTGTATATATTCTTGATCACCATCAATAGCCGAGTCGATTGCGCCCTGTTTGTCTGTCCGTCTGTCCTTCCGTCCGTCCGTCCGTCTTGTTGAGCACCTGAATGTCAGAGACTATAAAAGCTAGAGCTACCAAATTTTGCATCCAGACTTCTGTATGCTCACACTGTTAC
>NW_023003038.1:0-686 GCF_900245975.1 Drosophila guanche | reverse complement strand
CAACCTCTGAAAAAAACCTTAAACTTAAAATTACTTCCTTAATAAGTTCTTAAAAAAAACAAGTTCTGCCATAGAAAATAAACCCGACTTTTCCCGAGTTTTTAAAGTCAAAAATTCGTAAAAAATACCTCACTAAAATTAACATTTTTGCATTTCAAAGCTTTACCCAGACGGTAGGCCAAAACCACACAGAGTTTGGATCCATTTTATAGCAGTATCAATCAACTTTTCAGATAATCAAAGTTTTTTACAACCAAAATTAAGGTACTTAAGTTAGGTGAAAGAAACAAACCGCAACCTCTGAAAAAAACCTTAAACTAAAAATTAATTCCTTAATAAGTTCTTAAAAAACAAGTTCTGCCATAGAAAATTAACCCGACTTTTCCCGAGTTTTTAAAGTCAGAATTTCGGGAAAAAAAAAACTCACAACAATCATCATTATTGCATTTCAAAGCTTTGCCCAGACGGTAGGCCAAAACCACAAAGCGTTTGGATCCATTTTATAGCAGAATCAATCAACTTTTCAGATAATCAAAGTTTTTTGCAACCAGATCTTAGATACTTAAATTATGTGAAAAAAACAAACCGCAACCTCTGATAAAACATTAAACAAAAAATTACAAAATTGTTAATTCTTAAAAAACAAGCTCTGCCATAGAAACTAAACCCGACTTTTCCCGAGTATT
>NW_023003037.1:0-686 GCF_900245975.1 Drosophila guanche | reverse complement strand
AAATTACTTCCTTAATAAGTTCTTAAAAAACAAGTTCTGCCATAGAAAATAAACCCGACTTTTCCCGAGTTTTTAAAGTAAAAAATTCGAAAAAAATACCTCACAAAAATCAACATTTTTGCATTTCAAAGCTTTACCCAGACGGTAGGCCAAAACCACACAGAGTTAGAATCCATTTTATAGCTGAATCAATCAACTTTTTAGAGAATCAAAGTTTTTTGAAAGGAAATCTAAGATACTTAAGTTATGTGAAAAAAAACCGCAACCTCTGAAAAAAACATTAAACAAAAAATTACAAAATTGTTAGTTCTTAAAAAACAATTTCCGCCATAGAAAATAAACCCGAGTTTTCCCGAGTTTTTAAAGTCAAAATTTCGAAAAAAAAAAATCTCACAACAAACAACATTTTTGCATTTCAAAGCTTTTCCGAGACGGTAGGTCAAAACCACAAACAGTTTGGATCAATTTTATAGCAGTATCAATCAAATTTTCAGATAATCAAAGTTTTTTACAACCAAAATTAAGATACTTAAGTTATGTGAAGAAACAAACCGCAACCTCTGAAAAACCCTTAAACTAAAAATTACATCCTTAATAAGTTCCTAAAAAAACAAGTTCTGCCATAGAAAATAAACCCGACCTTTCCCGAGTTTTTAAAGTCAAAAATTCGTAAAAAATACCTCACA
>NW_023003036.1:0-686 GCF_900245975.1 Drosophila guanche | reverse complement strand
TGTATCTTAATTTTGGTTGTAAACAACTTTGATTATCTGAAAAGTGTATTGATACTGCTATAAAATGGATCCAAACTCTGTGTAGTTTTGGCCTACCGTCTGGGTAAAGCTTTGAAATGCAAAAATGTTGATTTTTGTGAGGTATTTTGTACGAAATTTTGACTTTAAAAATTCGGAAAGAGTCGGGTTTATTTGCTAAGGCAGACCTTGGTTTTTTCAGAATTTTCAAGGTTTGTACTTTTTTGTTTAAGGTTTTTTTTAATGTAGCGGTTTGTTTTTTGACAGAACTTAAGTATCTTAGATCTGCTTGTAAAGAACTTTTAATATCTGAAAAGTTAATTGATGCTGCTATAAAGTGGATCCAAACTCTGTTTGATTTTGGCCTACCGTCTGGGCAAAGCTTTGAAATGAAAAAATGTTGATTTTTGTGAGGTAGTTTTTACGAAATGTTGACTTTAAAAATTCGGGAAGAGTCGGGTTTATTTGCTACGGCAGACCTTGGTTTTTTCAGAATTTTCAAAGTTTGTACTTTTTTGTTTGCGGTTTTTTTAGATGTAGCGGTTTGTTTTTTGACAGAACTTAAGTATCTTAGATCTGGTTGTAAAGAAATTTTAATATCTGAAAGGTTGATTGATGCTGCTATGAAGTGGATCAAAACTGTGTGTGGTTTTGTCCTACCGTCTGGG
>NW_023003035.1:0-686 GCF_900245975.1 Drosophila guanche | reverse complement strand
TGTGGTTTTGGCCTACCGCCTGGGTAAAGCTTTGAAATGCAACAATGTTGGTTGTTGTGAGATTTTTATTTTCGAAATATTGACTTTTAAAACTCGGTAACAGTCGGGTTTATTTTCTATGGCAGAACTTTTTTTTAGGAACTTATTAAATATGTAATTTTTATTTTAAGGTTTTTTTAGAAGTAGCGGTTTGTTTTTTCACATAACTTAAGTATCTTAGATCTGGTTGCAAAAAACTTTGATTATCTGAAAAGTTGATTGATACTGCTAAAAAATTGATCCAAACTGTGTGTGGTTTTTTCCTACCGTCTGGGTAAAGCTTTGAAATGCAAAAATGTTGGTTGTTCTGAGATTTTTATTGTCGAAATATTGACTTTAATAACTCGGGAACATTAGGGTTTATTTTCTTTTGCAGAACTTTTTTTTAAGAGCTTTGAAAGTTTCTACTTTTTTTGTTTAAGGTTTTTTCAGAGGTTTCGGTTTGTTCTTTCACATAACTTAAGTATCTTAGATCTGGTTGCAAAAAACTTTGATTATCTGAAAAGTTTATTGATACGGCTATAAAATGGATCCAAACTCTTTGTGGTTTTGGTCTACCGTCTGGGAAAAGCTTTGAAATGCAAAAATGTTGGTTGTTGTGAGATTTTTATTTTCGAAATATTGACTTTTAAAACTCGGTAACAGTC
>NW_023003034.1:0-686 GCF_900245975.1 Drosophila guanche | reverse complement strand
TTTTTTTTCTTCGAAATTTTTACTTTAAAAATTCGGGAAAAGTCGGGTTTATTTTCTATGGAAGAACTTTTCTTTTAAGAACTTATTAAGGAAGTAATTTTTAGTTTAAGGTTTTTTTTAGAGCTTGCGGTTTGTTTTCTTTTTCATAACATAAGTATCTTAGATCTGGTTGCAAAAAAACTTTGGTTATCTGAAAAGTTGATTGATTCTGCTATAAAATGGATCCAAACTCTGTGTGGTTTTGGCCTACCGTCTCGGAAAAGCTTTGAAATGCAAAAATGTGGATTGTTGTGATATTTTTTTTTCGAAATTTTGACTTTAAAAACTTGGGAAAAGTTGGATTTATTTTCTATGGCAGAACTTGTTTTTTAAGAACTAGCAATTTTGTAATTTTTAGTTTAAGTTTTTTTCAGAGGTTTTGGTTTGTTTTTTCACATAACTTAAGTATCTTAATTTTGGTTGTAAAAAACTTTGATTATCTGAAAATTTGATTGATACTGCTATAAAATGGATCCAACCTCTGAGTGGTTTTGGCCTACCGTCTCGAAAAGCTTTGAAATGCAAAAATGTGGATTGTTGTGATATTTTTTTTTTTCGAAATTTTGACTTTAAAAACTCGGGAAAAGTTGGATTTATTTTCTATGGCAGAACTTGTTTTTTAAGAACTAGCAATTTTGTAATTTTTC
>NW_023003033.1:0-686 GCF_900245975.1 Drosophila guanche | reverse complement strand
CCGAGTTTTTAAAGTAAAAATTTCGAAAACAAAAAATCTCACAACAATCAAGATTTTTGCATTTCAAAGCTTTTCCGAGACGGTAGGCCAAAACCACACAGAGTTTGGATCCATTTTATAGCAGTATCAATCAACTTTTCAGATAATCAAAGTTTTTTACAACCAAAATTAAGATACTTAAGTTATTTGAAAAAACAAAGCGCAACCTCTGAAAAAACCTTAAACTTAAAATTACACCCTTAATAAGTTCTTAAAAAACAAGTTCTGCCACAGAAAATAAACCCGACTTTTCCCGAGTTTTTAAAGTAAAAATTTCGAAAACAAAAAATCTCACAACAATCAAGATTTTTGCATTTCAACGCTTTTCCGAGACTGTAGGCCAAAACCACACAGAGTTTGGATCCATTTTATAGCAGTATCAATCAACTTTTCAGATAATCAAAGTTTTTTACAACCAAAATTAAGATACTTAAGTTATTTGAAAAAGCAAACCGCAACCTCTGAAAAAACCTTAAACTTAAAATTACACCCTTAATAAGTTCTTAAAAAACAAGTTCTGCCACAGAAAATAAACCCGATTTTTTCCGAGTTTTTAAAGTAAAAATTTCGAAAACAAAAAATCTCACAACAATCAACATTTTTGCATTTCAAAGCTTTACCCAGACGGTAGGCCAAAACCACACAGA
>NW_023003032.1:0-686 GCF_900245975.1 Drosophila guanche | reverse complement strand
TTTCAAAGTTTGTATTTTTTTGTTTAGGGTTTTTTCAGAGATTGCGGTTTGTTTTTTCACATAACTTAAGTATCTTAGATCTGTCTGCAAAAAACTTTGATTATCTGAAAAGTTTATTGAAACTGCTATAAAATGGATCCAAACTCTGTGTGGTTTTGGCCTACCGTCTAGGTTAAGCTTTGAAATGCAAAAATGTTGATTGTTGTGAGATTTTTATTGTCGAAATATTAACTTTAAGAACTCGGGAACAGTCGGGTTTATTTTCTATGGCAGAACTTTTTTTAGGAACTTATTACATATGTAATTTTTAATTTAAGGTTTTTTTAGAAGTAGCGGTTTGTTTTTTCACATAACTTAAGTATCTTAGATCTGGTTGCAAAAAGCTTTGATTATCTGTAAAGTTGATTGATACTGCTAAAAAATTGATCCAAACTGTGTGTGGTTTTGTCCTACCGTCTGCGTAAAGCTTTGATATGCAAAAATGTTAATTTTTGTGAGGTATTTTTCACGACATTTTGACTTTACAAATTCGAGAACAGTCGGGTTTATTTTCTATGGCAGAACTTTTCTTTAAAGAATTTTCAAAGTTTTTATTTTTTTGTTTAGGGTTTTTTCAGAGATTGCGGTTTGTTTTTTTCACATAACTTAAGTATCTTAGATCTGTCTGCAAAAAAACTTTGATTATC
>NW_023003031.1:0-686 GCF_900245975.1 Drosophila guanche | reverse complement strand
CGGTAGGCCAAACCCACACAGAGTTTGGATCCATTTTATAGCAGAATCAATCAACTTTTCAGATAATCAAAGTTTTTTACAACCAAAATTAAGATACTTAAGTTATGTGAAAAACCAACCGCAACATCTGAAAAAACCTTAAACTAAAAATTACAAAATTACAAGTTCTTAAAAAACAAGTTCTGCCATAGAAAATAAGACCGACTTTTCCCGAGTTTTTAAAGTCAAAATTTCGAAGAAAAAAAAAATCTCACAACAACCAACATTTTTGCATTTCAAAGCTTTTCCGAGACGGTAGGCCAAAACCACACAGAGTTTGGATCCATTTTATAGCAGAATCAATCAACTTTTCAGATAATCAAAGTTTTTTTGCAACCAGATCTAAGATACTTAAGTTATGTAAAAAAACAAACCACAACCTCTGAAAAAACCTTAACCTAAAAACTACAAAATTACAAGTTCTTAAAAAACAAGTTCTGCCATAGAAAATAAAACCGACTTTTCCCAAGTTTTTAAAGTCAAAATTTCGAAGAAAAAAAAAATCTCACAACAATCAACATTTTTGCATTTCAAAGCTTTTCCGAGACGGTAGGCCAAAACCACACAGAGTTTGGATCCATTTTATAGCAGAATCAATCAACTTTTCAGATAATCAAAGTTTTTTTGCAACCAGATCTAAGATACTT
>NW_023003030.1:0-686 GCF_900245975.1 Drosophila guanche | reverse complement strand
TTAAACTAAAAATTACAACCTTAATAAGTTCCTAAAAAACAAGTTCTGCCATAGAAAATAAACCCGACTTTTCCCGAGTTTTTAAAGTAAAAATATCGAAAAAAAAAAATCTCACATCAATCAACATTTTTGCATTTTAAAGCTTAACCCAGACGGTAGGCCAAAACCACAAACAGTTTAGATCCATTTAAGAGAAGTATCAATCAACTTTTCAGATAATCAAAGTTTTTTACAACCAAAATTAAGATACTTAAGTTATGTGAAAAAACAAACCGCAACCTTTGAAAAAACCTTAAAATAAAAATTACAACCTTAATAAGTTCCTAAAAAACAAGTTCTGCCATAGAAAATAAACCCGACTTTTCCCTAATTTTTAAAGTAAAAATATCGAAAAAAAAAAATCTCACATCAATCAACATTATTGCATTTCTTTACCCAGACGGTAGGCCAAACCCACAAACAGTTTGGATCCATTTTATAGCAGTATCAATCAACTTTTCAGATAATTAAAGTTTTTTGCAACCAGATCTAAGATACTTAAGTTATGTAAAAAACAAACCGCAACCTCTGAAAAAACTTTAAACTAAAAATTACAACCTTAATAAGTTCCTAAAAAACAAGTTCTGCCATAGAAAATAAACCCGACTTTTCCCGAGTTTTTAAAGTAAAAATATCGAAAAAAAAAA
>NW_023003029.1:0-686 GCF_900245975.1 Drosophila guanche | reverse complement strand
AACTTGTTTTTTAAGAACTTATTAAGAAAGTAATTTTAAGTTTAAGGTTTTTTCAGAGGTTGCGGTTTGTTTTTTCACATAACTTAAATATCTTAATTTTGGTTGTAAAAAACTTTAATTATCTGAAAAGTTGATTGATACTGCTATAAAATGGATCCAAACTCTGTGTGGTTTTGGCCTACCGTCTAGGTAAAGCTTTGTAATGCAAAATTGTTGATTGTTGTGAGATTTTTTTTTTCCAAATTTTGACTTTAAAAACTCGGGAAAAGTCGGGTTTATTTTCTATGGCAGAACTTGTTTTTTAGGAACTTATTAAGCATGTCATTTTTAGTTTAAGGTTTTTTCAGAGGTTGCTGTTTGTTTTTTCACATTACTTAAGTATCTTAATTTTGGTTGTAAAATACTTTGATTATCTGAAAAGTTGATTGATACTGCTATAAAATGGATCCAAACTGTTTGTTGAGTTGGCCTACCGCCTGGGTAAGGATTTGAAATGCAAAAATGTTGATTGATGTGAGATTTTTTTTTCGATATTTTTACTTTAAAAACTCGGGAAAAGTTGGGTTTATTTTCTTTGGCAGAACTTGTTTTTTAGGAACTTATTAAGGAAGTAATTTTTATTTTAAGGTTTTTTCAGATGTTGCTGTTGGTTTTTCACATAACTTAAGTATCTTAATTTTGGTTGT
>NW_023003028.1:0-686 GCF_900245975.1 Drosophila guanche | reverse complement strand
CAATCTCTGAAAAAACCTTAAACTAAAAATTTCAAAATTGCTAGTTCTTAAAAAACAAGTTCTGCCATAGAAAATAAATCCGACTTTTCCCGAGTTTTTAAAGTCAAAATTTCGAAAAAAAAAATCTCACAACAATCCACATTTTTGAATTTCAAAGCTTTTCCGAGGCGGTAGGCCAAAACCACACAGAGTTTGGATCCATTTTATAGCAGTATCAATCAACTTTTCAGATAATCAAAGTTTTTTGCAACCAGATCTAAGATACTTAAGTTATGTGAAAAAACATACCGCAAAGTCTGAAAAAACCTTAAACTAAAAATTACTTCCTTAATAAGTTCTTAAAAAACAAGTTCTGCCATAGAAAATAAATCCGACTTTTCCCGAGTTTTTAAAGTCAAAATTTCGAAAACAAAAAATTTCACAACAATCCACATTTTTTAATTTAAAAGCTTTTCCGAGACGGTAGGCCAAAACCACACAGTGTTTTGATCCATTTTATAGCAGTATCAATCAACTTTTCAGAAAATCAAAGTTTTTTGCAACCAGATCTAAGATACTTAAGTTATGTGAAAAAACAAACCGCAAAGTCTGAAAAAACCTTAAACTAAAAATTACTTCCTTAATAAGTTCTTAAAAAACAAGTTCTGCCATAGAAAATAAACCCGACTTTTCCCGAGTTTTTAAAG